>NC_092445.1:3645754-3808254 GCF_036169615.1 Heliangelus exortis | reverse complement strand
TACTACATTTCAATTTCTCCTTCATTATCCTTATTCTTGTCTCCTTTTAGCTCTCTTCATCGCTGCTTTGCTATTCTAGCCCACATGATCTGCACTTTGATTAATTAATTTATTCTGATTATTTAACTCCTTTTTTATTTTTCCCTGTTCTTCATTGATTTTTCTTCCCTTATCTCCCTGGCAGTCTTTCCTTTGTATCTCTTTCTATTTCTGCTCTCAAGTAATTGTTTTTCTTTTCATCTCAGCTTCTTCCACTTATTATCTTCATATAGGGAAAAATATACACTAATACCTCCAGGGAAAATAATCCACAAGGCAGACACTCAGGAAGAGAGGAGATCCAAGAAGCTGCAGTGCTGAGAGAGATGGAGCAGAGACAGCAAACTGCAGATTAGAGAGGGGTTTGCAGGAAGATACAACAGAAAAAAACCTAATGAAATCTTGTCAACAGAGGCATCACCTGGTGCTACAGAGCAGAAAGATTGAAATCAGGCCTTGCAGGGATTTCTTGTTAGCTCACATGAAATATTGCATTAGGTGGGATGCAATATGCTACCTTAGCAATGCACCTGCCTGGCCCAGTGCCTGGACAGGCTCTGGCACCAAAAGTCACTCCTGAACCAGGGAAAACCTCAAGGGAATTCAAAAAGGATCAACAGGAAAACAACAACAGGTCAAAACAACAGGAAAACAACAACAGGCTGAAAGGACAACTGGAAAAAGGGATGGGAGGGGCTGGACAGTCCTTAGCTTGGTCAGCAAGGGGTTAAGGAGCTTGTGAAAAAGTGGCAAAACTGATTCTCAAGGAGGAAGAAATGCATTTTCACATCCTGCACAAAGAGATAAACCAGAAACATTTAACCTAGGTTAAATTTCATGAAAAACCTGAGGCTATGGAAGCCTCTCAGGTGAGAGGTAAGAGCCTTGCTTGGGACTTTATTGGCAAGATTTAATTATTTTTTTTAATTGTCCCACAACGTGCTGAGATGCTGAACTCCAAGAAATATTTCTGTGAGAAACAGTAACTTTTATTTACATGTACCCAGGTATTAGGAGCTCTCTCCCAGTTGCTGAAGTCAGCAAGCCCCTCATCCCAGTGACATCCTCCCAGAGTCACTGGCACAGAAATAAGAGAAGCAAAAAACATGAAAAGTTTCTTGCATGGAGCAGCAGAAATGCAACCTTGGAGCACAGTGACCTTTAGCCACTGCTTGACCATGTTGTAAGGCAGTGTTAATAAAAATCACTATAAATAATTAACAGTTATTTAAATATTCATATGTTGTTGGGGGCCTTTTATCAGACAGATGAAGCTGTGTTGGTGAACCATGATACAGTCACTGAGGTTAAATTTATCCTAAAAATTCTATCATAGTGTGATTAGAGACCAGAATGGCTATCAGAGAGTTTCCTAGGATGTAACAGCAATATTCTTACTTGAGAAGCTACAATTTTAGAAATGCTTGACTGCTATGACCAAGCATTTAAAAATATTGGAAGCATTTATTTCATTTGACTAATACTGATATTACGTTTATTTTTTTTAAAAAAAAAAAAAAAAGGGGCGGGGGGGAAAAAAAACACCTTTTCTTTTTCTTTTCTTTTTTTTTTTTTTCTTTTTTTTTTTTTCATCCAGGAAAGCGACTTTTCTTCCACAGCATTGGAAATGTCACAGCAAATTGTCACTTGAAGGTAGAATTGCTCCTAGGCCAAATGATTCTGTACATAACCACAAACATTGTTTCCCCCAGGTGACTTTAGGAGCTGTTTTCCTTTCTGTAAGTGTTCAGATCTCTGGCTTTGCCTCTGGAGCTGAACAGAAAGCCAGTGTGGAGTCAATGCTCTCCTACCCATATGCACATGTAACTTGATATTAACATGATCCATACCCACACAGTGGTAAAACTAAAGGAAAAAAAAAGTCTAAATATAGAAATCTCCCTACACAAACCTCCCCCTGCACACAGCCTCACCACGAGCATCCTCTCCCAGGGCACATTTACAGCACTGGCAATGAGCTGGATTCAGTGGGGCTGTTAACCCCCTGCTATGAAAAGGCAACATGAAAGCATTCCTAAGTGTTTTGAATAAAAATGCACCAGCTAATAGTTAATTTTAAAAAAAAAAATAAAAAAAATCTGAGGTGCAGAAAGGAAAATTTAAAAAAATGTGAAAAATCAATGTTCCAACAGCACTCTGAGGTCATTTGCATTTCTCAGCTGTAATATCAGCTGCTCAAGATTTTCTCATTAAAGGAACAGTCTGTAGCCTTTCAGTTCAGGTTAAATTTATTTACTAAAGTATGCAAGACAGGACTAATAGTGAAAGAAGGCAGGGTTAGTCAGGCCTCCCTGTGCTACCCCATCCCAATAAACAGAAAACCAAACTCAGTGAAAGAAATGATTTGACCTGCAGAAAAAAAGACCTTTGTTGCACAGCAATAAGTGCAGTCAGGTTTCCAACAAAGAAATAAATCACAGATCCCATCAGTTATCAACACGGAAGCACTCCAGAAGAACCCTGGGAGATAGGAAAGACCCAAAGACACTGTGGAAAGAGACCCAACCCCAGCATTCAACCCACATGTGTCATCCTTGTTATTTCAGTTTTGAGACCCTCTGTGTCAGGCTGGTGAAGGGTCTCAAGCACAGCTCATATGAGGAGAGGCTGAGGGAGCTGGGGGTGTTGAGGCTGGAGAAGAGGAGGCTCAGGGGAGACCTCATCACTCTCTACAACTCCCTGAAAGGAGGTTGGAGCCAGGGGGGGGTTGGGCTCTTTTCCCAGGCAACTCTCAGCAAGACAAGAGGGCACAAGAGGTCTCAAGTTGTGCCAGGGGAGGTTTAGGTTGGATATTAGAAAGAATTTCTTTCTGGAGAGGGTGCTCAGCCATTGGAATGGGCTGCCCAGGGAAGGGGTGGATTCTCCATCCCTGGAGATATTTCAAAAGAGCCTGGATGTGGCACTCAGTGCCATGGGCTGGGAACCACGGGGGGAGTGGAGCAAGGGTTGGACTTGATGAGCTCTGAGGTCCCTTCCAACCCAGCCCATTCTAGGATTCTATGATTCACATGGGTGCTCCAGCACATTCCAGCATCACTGTCCCAGTCCTTGGCATCTGATGCTCCTGTGTCCCTCTCCTGGGCCACCAAGTGAGGACTTGAGGCTCTTACCAAGCAAGCAGAAAGCAGAGCTCACTCTGGAAGAGTTGTGTCCACTCAGCTGTACCTGGGTTAATTTCATTTCTATGCTAGTGGGCAAATACTGCCTCAAATGCCCCAGCCATAGGACTAATAATTAAAGTGGCAACTGACAAAGTTGAGCCTCTAAAGTGCTTTGAGATCCTTGGATGAGCCCACGCTATGAAATAACTTCATTATTGCAGTGACAGAACCACAGCAACATGGATACAGTCATGGAATGTATAATGTAAGATTAATAGATATGGAATATATCCCAGGTCACAGCTGTCCCTTGGCAGGCTTGTCCTTGACTCAACTAATTTTTAAGAAGTAGGTAGGTTCAAAAAATTTTTTTTTTTACTATCAGGTCCAAGTTCATCTCCTGAACCTGTGACAGAGACTTTTAAGTCACCTTCTCAGTATTCAAAACCTCTGTGAAATCTGCCCTTTTGTAATTACTGGGCAGGCACTGCCTCAGGATAAATCTAATAGGCTTTTTGGCACTGTCAGATTAAAACTTACCTATCAAATCACTGCAGTGCTTTAGCTCTCCCTAAATCTGTACTTGGGAGACAATTTATGACCCGGAATCGCATTTTGCAAAATTATTAAAGTTACCAAACATCCATAAAAAGTTGCAGTTGTAGATAACATTTTTTTTTTTTTTTTTGGAAAGTCTGGTTAATTTATGAGAGGTGGAAGGTTTATTGTCATTTAGAGTCCTCAGTGATGCAGCAATTTAGCATTTTGTTGAAGCTGTAGGTGGCTGCTGTCTCCTTTATGATTTTCACATGTTTTTAAATTGCCACGTTTGTATCTGAGGGCACCTGCAGACTGGGGAAGGGGAAAATCCTCTCTTTAGTGGTCCCTGCTCTGTTGTTAAAGTGCAGTGCAGCTCAGGTTCTTCTAACAAGATTGCAAAATGAGCTTCAGCACTTGCTCTAAAACTCTGTCCCTCTCTCTTCTCCACACTCCCTACTCCTGCACTACAACCAGATTTAAGGCAGGTGTAAATTCCTCCCCTACCAGCCCTACATGCTGCAATGAACTCCCCCATCAACACAAAATTCAAGTGGTTTTGATGCTCTGACAGACACAAAAGCAGTGACTGCACACCCAGAACCTGGGGTGTTTTTAGCTCTGAAGGGACCTTGACTCCATCCTCCTAACACAAGACCCCCCCCAGTTGGTGTGACCCAAAGAAACAACATTTGTGCCATTCCATGGCTTCTCTGGAGATTAAATCCTCATCATCATGTCAGGTTTTCTATCCAGGGGGAACTGCAAGCATTTTTTTAATTTTTTTTTTTTCATTTTACCAAGCTAGACTTGTGTTTGTAACTGCAAACTAATTAAAGACATTCCAATTTATCTCCCTAGGAGATAACTCCCTCCCCCAGAGCATTCTTTTCCATCTTAATTGAATTCTACATTGTGTTTATGATGTAATTTTAAGAATCCTGAAAAACTAACTAAAAAAGGCTCTTTTAATTTCTTCTGGATATATTTTTTTTTTTGCAACAGGCAGGGCTTTATCTATGGAGAAGGCTGCAGATCCTGTCAATTGTAATAAAATCCAAATGCTTCTTAATAACTGGAGTGAAGTCAAAAGGAGCCACAACAATGAGGAATTACAGATTAGCAGCAGTAATCATGGACTAATTGAAACAATAACCTATTAAGTGGTGTCTTGGCAGTCCCTGCAGCCACACGAAGCTGCATGGAACTGAAGTTGGTTTTACTGAGCACATGGACTTGTCCTCCTTAATGAAATCCTTGTCTTGCCAGGAAGAGATCTCACACTTTCTATGACAGCATTAAATGCTAATCACTGGCATTTAGTTAAGGTTCACAATCAGGAGCAGAGTTCATCCTAAAGAAGTTGGCTATTTAAAAAAAAAATCCACTTTATTTTTACCATTACCAGTTACAGAGATGTAAACTCTGTAAACAAATTATGTTGTTGACTGAGGTTTTTTCCAGAGCAGGTTTTTTTCCAATTATCATATAATTAAGATCAGGAATATTTAAATAATGAAATCAATATTAATAGAGTGAACATTAACACGTCAGCTTCATCAAAGCAGCTATGGGGACGTTTTGGAAAGGTCACCCTGCCCAGCAGGATCCATCCTTTGGAGCTTAGAGCCAAGAGAAATTTATTGCATGAAAGAAGCTGGTGTGGAGCATCCACTGCAACGGGGTGCACATTGCTGTCACTGGACAGAAGCTGAGCCTTTCTTTTATTCCCCAAAAAAGCAGAATGCAGACACCTGATTAACAGGTAAGATGAGTGCCCTTATCCACATCCCCACCCCACAGCCCAGCAGCTCCCTGCAGAGCTCTCCCTACACGTGGGGAATGCTGAACCCTCCCCATGGTGCAGCTGATACTGGAGAAGAAAGACCCAGCAGAACCTCCCTGTTAAAAAATAATATTTGCAAAGAAAAAAAGGATGGATACGGTTCCCATCTTCCTCAATAACTCCAGAAAGGGACCTGTCCTGCAGGATCTCTGTGCCAGGCTTGACAGGCTAGCAGGCTGGAAGCTGTAGAGCAGAGCAGTCTATGATGTAAATGTTGTCCATCATAAAAATCAATGGTTCTTTTGCTAAGTGGTCAATATTTATTTAGCTTTAGCATTGTTTAATTCAATGCATTGATTAAAGATAGTGTAATGTCTGATTTGGTCCCAAGCTGCTGTTTCTGTTTGTCGTTACCTCATCTGTTAGATATCACTCATGTCTTTAAGTCTCTGCTCTTTTGTCCCCTCGTGGAACTCAAGGACAGGAGTAATTGACGTGAAACTTTTAAAAATTAATTTCACCGCCTATGCCACTACCAGAGAGTGCAGGTCCTCAGAATCATTTATAACTTCATGGTGATTGGCCCTGACAAAACAATACCTTAAAAACTCACGAAAGTAAATTATGGTCCAGGCAAATGGCTGAATTCGAGCTGGGCCCAAGGCTTGGAGTGCAGCCAGGCAAAAAACAAAGTAATGTGCTTTTGATATTAATAACAGAGATGATATTGATCTGTAAGCCAGTGTCACTTCTGTGCTCAGGCAAGGAGATTGCTTCAGGCATTTAGCCCACTGAAAGCCACTTTCCATATAGGCCATTTAATTCTGGGAGTCTTTAATTATATGAAATGGAACTCAGTTAAAGGGCCAGATACCTATTTACTCATCTTAGAGCCAGGCTGCAATTCAGGAAGCTGTCAAAAAGGTCCATAACTCAATTCTTAGATTTCAAAATGCATCTGTCTTGTTATGTTTATTTCATCTGTGTATTTCCTTGGCTCAGAGCCTGTTGGGAATTTGTAGGTACATGGACTCAAATTATAAGATTATATTTTTCAAAAGACCTGAAGCTAATCTTCCTTTAAATTTTTTTTTTTTTTTTTTTTACACACCAAAAGCAGCAACTCAGATAGGAGTCAACCCCTCTCAATAAAACACGGGATGCACCAGGAAAGACACAGCCCAGAACTACAGGTTGAAAATATCCTCCCTCTGTTGCATGTGCATTTGCACACACCAAAACATGCACTTATTATCCTCAAATAAAAGATCAGATTTGCATAAATACATTACTTGCCTTAAATCTACCAGAAGATGTCCCTTAAAAAATATTCCCCAGGGTGAATGGGGAAGGATACTTAGGATACTGAGGAGCACCAGGGACTGCTCCTCATATTTTTGCTGTGTCCTGACCTGCTCAGAGGGCAGAATTTTCTAGGGTTAAAGGAAGGGGAAATAGAGTCCATATGGGACTGAATAAAGGGGAAACCAGACCAATGAGGGCTGAAGAAAGTTTGCTGCAAAACTCTTCTATTTGGCTTCCCCTGCACACATGACCCTCAGTCAGAGATCCCTCTTCTTATTATTTTCTGGAGCAGAAATTTATTACCAAGAGACTGAAGTGAATATTTTAAGTCTCTCATTATGCATTTTACACATAATCCACCTGAAGGATTAGATTTAACCAAGCTCATTTTGGAAGTTAACGTTGTTCTCTCTCTCTCCTGTCCAATGGGCAAGAGTACAACTTCCCATGGTCATTTCCAGTCTCATTTTTCACCTGCTGGAGAGCAGTGTAGGTGAAAGAGACCTGGGGGTCCTGGTAGACAAGAAGATGCCCATGAGCCAGCAGTGTGCCCAGGTGGCCAAGAAGGCCAATGGCATCCTGGGCTGGCTCAGGAACAGCGTGGCCAGCAGGTCCAGGGAAGGGATTCTGCCCCTGTGCTCAGCCCTGGGGAGGCCACAGCTTGAGTCCTGTGTCCAGTTCTGGGCCCCTCAGCTCAGGAAGGAGATTGAGGTGCTGGAGCAGGTCCAAAGGAGACAACTGGGCTGGTGAAGGGATCCAGCAGAAATCCTGTGAGGAAGAAGATGCCCATGAGCCAGCAATGTGCCCTTGTGGCCAAGAAGGCCAATGGCATCCTGGGGTGCATTAGAAAGGGGGTGGTTAGTAGGTCAAGAGAGGTTCTCCTCCCCCTCTATTCTGCATTGGTGAGGCCACACCTGGAGTATTGTGTCCAGTTCTGGGCCCCTCAGTTCAAGAAGGACAGGGAAGTGCTTGAAAGAGTCCAGTGCAGAGCTACTGAGATGATTAAGGGAGTGGAACATCTCCCTTATGAGGAAAGGCTGAGGGAGCTGGGTCTCTTTAGTTTGGAGAAAAGGAGACTGAGGGGTGACCTCATCAATGTTTTCAAATATGTAAGGGGTGAGTGTCAGGGAGATGGAGTTAGGCTTTTCTCAGTGGTGACCAGTGATAGGACAAGGGGTAATGGGTGTAAATTGGAGCATAGGAGGTTCAAGTTGAATATCAGAAAAAATTTTTTTACTGTAAGGGTGACGGAGCCCTGGAACAGGCTGCCCAGGGGGGTTGTGGAGTCTCCTTCACTGGAGACATTCAAAACCCACCTGGACACGTTCCTAGGGGATGTACTCTAGGGGGCCCTGCTCTGGCAGGGGGGGTTGGACTAGATGATCTTTGAGGTCCCTTCCAACCCCTAGGATTCTAGGATTCTATGATAAATTGAGTACAAGTTGATGTAGTTCTTTCCCAGAGGAAAGGGATGGAGTTACCAACAAGTGCATGCATCTCTGGGTTCCTTCCTCTGACACAGTTTCCAGGAGGTCGATCTGAGTAAAGAAGCTTTCTTTTTCCATGGAACACCACGGGAAGAGGAATGGTTGAAAGCTGTCACTGACAGTCTTCACCCAGATGCCAAATATGAAAAGGTAAACGTGGAATCACTTCCCACCTGGGCCTCTTTCCCTCTGCTTTCTCTTCTTCTCCACCGCTGTCTCCTCCAGGGGTTCGTGGGCTTTTTGCTCTGAAGTGATGTAGGGGGAGTTGCTGTGCAGGGACAGGACAGGAGACCAGAGCAAGGAAGTTGCTGCTGTCTTGGGGGAGGAGAATAGGAATCCTCTTAGTCTCTTCATCTACACAATCCATGGTGGGATGAGTTTGAAGGTATCTTGGTTGGAACACTGCTGCTGCTTTGGTCTTGCTCCTCTCTTGTCACTGTTAGTGAAGGGAAATTCCTCCCATGGGCTCTGCCTGGGCTGTAGGTTTTGTTTTGGGCTTCAGCTTTGTTCCCTGTGGTGTTTGGTCCCTGGCTCCTCTGGGTGCTGTGCTGTGAGTGCCCAGCTGGTCCTTCTGATGAGCCTGGAATTCTTTTTTTTTTTTTTTTTTAATCTGTATTTTTGTGGCTCATGTTCTGGCCAGGGGGCGATGGGTCTTCTCTCTTCAAACCTCTCCCCTTGTAGTATTTCCTGGAACAGGGTCTGTTTTCCAGGTGAAACACGTGAGGCTGGTGGGAATCATGCTCCTGTTTTACGTAAGAGAGGACCTGGTGATGAACATCTCTGAAGTGGAAGCTGAGACTGTGGGCACTGGGCTCATGGGGAAGATGGTAGGAATGGTGGCAACCCTGGACACGTTCCTAGGCGATGTACTCTAGGGGGCCCTGCTCTGGCAGGGGGGGTTGGACTAGATGATCTTTCCAGGTCCCTTCCAACCCCTAGGATTCTAGGATTCTATGATCCTTCTGGCAGCACATAAAATCTGTAACTAAACAGGGGGCAATGCAGGAACCTGGTGCTGCTTCTGCAATTTGAGAGGTATTTTTGTAAAGCCTGAGCATCAAAATGCAGCTCTCAAAGATGGAAACAACCCAGGTCCAACAGCTGACACATGGGAAGACTTAAAATCATAAATAGAATATTATTGTCAATCTGTGTATACTTGGGGTGAGAAAGAAGGTAACTATCAAGATCCCAAAGAAATGACTAATTGCTTTTCTTAGTAATTCAGCTATTAGGGAGGCTGCAAGAAAGGGGAAAATCTGCTCATTTGTCTCAAGGGCACCCCTGCTGCATCCCTGAAATGGACAGATTGGTACAAAATGAGCAAAACACCAAAAGACAAAATGTTTCTGAAAACACCAAAGAACAAAAACCACCGTGTTGCAAATGCTCCCAGCCAAGTGTCCGTGGCTCTACTGCCTGCAGTCAACATTCTTTCAATTTAAGAAGATTAGTTGGGAAGGAGAAAGGTAAAAAGGACTTGGTGCTATGCCAGCATACATTTTTCCTCTGTAATCTGCCTTGTTTCTCTCAATTTTTATAAAAAAACAAGATTGTCTATCTGCCTGCTCTGGGTGAGGTGCTTGGGTGTCCTCTTTCAGCCTCTCCTGGTTTTTTGAATGGACACCTCCCAAACAAAAGATTTAACTCACTTCCTATATTAAATATTTACATAAAAATGTTGAGGAAGGTGTGTGTAAATTATAAATAATGTAAGGCAGATCTGGGCTCGGTTAGAGCTCAGAGATACAAATTGTATCATAATACATTATTCACATATAATGCATCTATTCTCCTCCATTAGTGCTACTAGAAAAAGCCCATGAGTGCTTAACTTGAATTTGGAAGAGTGTAATAAATGTGAGATAAACAAACAGCAGTGGGGATGCAGCTGTAGTTAAACAAGTGCAAATTAGAGCTCAGTCTAATTCCTCCAAACTACAGCTAGGACAAACATCACACTCTCCAGCAACAAGGCAGCAGTTAAATACGGAAAAAAACCCAAATCAACAAGAAATACAAATTATTTGATGCAGTCTTCCCTGCCCCCCCACTCCCCTCAGCTTTTCCACCCAAAAAATAAAGGTTTCCCTGGAGGATTCTGCTGAATATTCCTCAGCAAAGTTACACTTAAATAGCCTTTGTGTTATAAGAGAAAATTGCAAATGTTGAAAATAAAAATACAAAGTCCCTCTTGCTCCTAATGCCCACTTTGCTTGCACTTTCTGTTGACACAAGAACAGAAAAACACAATAATCCCAGACAAGAGGAAAGGCAAGAAGGGAGGACAAGGCACTGGTGCCAGCCCAGAGGGAAGGGGCAAAGCAGCCACAGAAAATCCCCCACCAAGGGCTGAGTTTCTGCAACAAGTGCCCTGCAGACACAATTCCAGTTTCCTGCAAAGCTCAGGGAAGCCATCCCTGCTGCCATTCCACGTTTTCTCTTCAACTGAAGGGTTTCTTTTTCCCAGGCCCAGAAAAAAATATCATCGGCTGCTGATTACTGAGAGCTGGAGGAGTGATTTATGAATTTCCCACTTGCTTTCAGCTTTGGGACATGACTGTACTCAACACCAGCTCCTTGGGCCAGTTTGCCCAGGTGTTTCCTGGTGCCTCGAGCCTCTCTGTTCCTTTTTCACACAGCTTTGTGTTACTGCAACCCACACAACTGCTTCAGCAGCTCTTTACTTTTTTTTTTCTTCTTCTTCTTTTTTTTTTTTTTTTTTTTTTTTGGTATTTTCCTGAAAGCGAAATAAATTTCTGCCCCCTTCCCCTCAACCACACAAATATTTCCTCCTGTTTCTAGTCCTGGCTCATTTCTCCAGGTACCACTGGAATAACTTAGATGGGAAAGGAACAGATTATGGAGCCAAGCAGGGACAGGGGAGCAGCTCTTGGTAAGAGATGGAGAGGTTCTGTGGCCCAGGAGGGACCAGTCCCACAGGGATCCACTCAGGCACTTCCTCACCTGCCACATCTGTCCATTTCCTATGGATTCTCCCAGAATATCCTTTTTTTTTTCATTGAACTGCCCTCAGGAATACCACGAAGCCAATGCTGGGTGTTACATCTGAGAGGGACAACACCCAAAGTGTTCTCTGCTCTGACTTTGCAACATTCCTTTTAAAAATCATGGACGTTTCTCTTCCCTTTGGAGAAATGTCCCCAGAATTCCTCAGCAGAGTTTAAAAACATCGATGGCACCTGAACACGAGAGCAATAAAAAGAAGAAAAAAAAACTGGTGGTAACTCCTTACTTTTTTTTGCTGATAACAACTTGTTTTGCCAGATGCTTCTAAGCTGCATGTTCCCCAGATAAAGGAATCCAGACATCCAGACCTTGGAAGTCTCCAACACAAATTTCAAGTGGAAATATGTTGATTTAAAAATCAAACAACAACTTTATGATAATCTAGAATATACCCTGGGCAAAACCTACAGAAAACCCACACTCCAGAATCACCCGAGAAAGTGGACTTTCAAGTAGCTAACATTTTTTTTCCCCTAGTAATGTATTTATCCTCCTCCATTCATTAACATCCAATTAGCTCCCAAACCCTTTCCCCAGGACTGTTTCTTTTCACCCAAATAAACCCCTATTACAAACAAACCAACAAAACCTTCAGTGTAATTCATTTTGACACAGATAAAAAAAGCTGAAAGCTCAGTAACAGCAGCAGAAATCCACATATCAGCTACTGAAATCCCCAGAGCTGCTGTAAACTCAAGATTTTGCAGCCTTAAAGCTCAGAACAGATTATTTCACATCACGATGATGGTGATTATCACACAATTGTATTGGGCACTACCAAGATCTGGCAGATCCAGAAATTTGTGCATTTATTGCACGCCTACACGTGCCAGTGTGCAGGCACAGAAATGCTACCAACATTTATTTAGTAATAGAGTTTAAATAGTTAATAAATTAAGTAATATTTCCTCTATCAGTATGTTTTCTAAATATGTAACTCTCTGGCTTTTTTCTATTTATTATTTTTTTTTATTCCATCTTCATCACGAGATCTTGGTCTCTCTCTGACAATTTCATGAGCAAACAACTGGAATTCCTTATGAACAACCTGATTTAAGAAGACACGAGGACAACTATAAAACCACTCTAGTTCTATTATCACACTAAAATCAGCTCAATTATTCACCAAAGATAATTACATTACTTGGATTTATAAAGTTGCAGTGAAAAAAAGGGGGGGGAAGAAGAATGAGACAGATCTGAGGACCTCAGATTTAATAGAATTTTTTCTTGAAATGACTTGGTTAAATTCATTAAAATATTTGATCTTGCTTATGTTCTTTAACACACAACATTAGCAAATGTGCTTTTTTGGCCCCTTGCCAGGAACAATTCACAAGAATTGTCTTGTTTTGCATCCCAGTCTCCCACTGGGGCAGCAGACAACATTCAGACCCCAAAATGCTAACTAAAAATAAAGAGGAAAGCAACTGCTTGGCTCTTCCAGTTTTTTGGAAAGTGCTGTGTAAAGAGCAGCCTGAACTGGGAAAAATAATCTGATTTTCACAATTACTGCCCTGCAAGCTGACGAGGGTGTTAGTGAGCAAGAAAAAAAGCTTTTTTTTTTTTTTTTTCCCAAAATTTCAAGAGGAATAGTGTTAGTTAGGAGTATATTTATAAGATTATTGAGTGTGATGGTGTCCCTTTAAGTCAAGTTGTCACAGAAGATTTATTTCCCCTCACATTGTCTGAGAGCACAGCGTGAGGAGCACAAAAGCCCAAGACACAAACCCCAGAGGCTCAGGCTGACAAAGCAGCTGCCAAGGAGAGACCCAGTGAAGGAAGTGTTCACAAGATCCTTCTGCTGCTGCTAGAAAAAATTATTAAAAAATTATTAAAAATATTAAATTATTAAATGCATAAATTATTATGCATGAAAATTATTATTTTATTTCAAGAAATCAGCATCAAAAATACCGAAATCGCAGCCTTCAAGCAGTGGGTATCAGCTGTTTAATTATTTTCAAATACTTTATCATATATCTAGGTGGAATAACTGAATTTTATGGCATGGGAATTTTATGCCATTTTATTTGCTTGCTTTTGAAAGTTTTACATCATTCTGTTCCATGTAATGAATAAATAGATTTTTGAATATCAGGTGAGCAGTCCCTGGAACTGACCATAGAGAGAGAAACGATGCTGACAGCAAAAAAAAAAAAAAAAAAAAAGAAAAAAAAAGCAAAAAGAGAAATGATGCTGACAGAGAAAAAAAAGCAAAAAAAAAAGCAAAAAAAAAAGCAAAAAGAGAAATGATGCTGACAGAAAAAAAAAAAAAAAAAAAAAAAAAAAAAAAAGAGAGAGAAACGATGCTGACAGCATTTTGGTCCCCAAAATCTCCTGGCTTTAGGCTGGAAATGATATGCAGGGGGGGGTTGTGCTTTGTTTAAAGCTGGGACTCTAAAAAAATACATCCTACAAATCTTCTAATGCTGCTGAAATTCCCCCAAACTTGGTTGTGTCAGACAGAACGTGGCAATGAGGTTCTTGGCCCTGCCTTGTGCTGAATAAATCTCTAATATCAGGGAGTCTGAGCTGGGAAAAGCAGCCAGCAGGGAACAGCCCTGGTGTCAATAATTCATGGGGCTGCTGGGGGGAGGTGGAGGCTGCAGCCCCAGCCTTGTAGGGAATGTGGTGATGGCCTCACAGCCCTGAGGAGAGGCTGGGGGGGAAGGGGAGAGGGCAAGAGGGGAGTGACTTCCCTTCAGAGGCATTAAAAAAAAAATAAAAGGAAGAAAAGAAAAAAAAAGAGGAAAAAAAGGAAAAAAAAAAAAAAAGAAAAAAAAAAGAGAAAAGAAAAAAAAAGAAGAAAAAAGAAGAGAAAGAAAAAAAAGAAAGAAGAAAAAAGAAGAGAAAGAAAAAAAGAAAAAAGAAAAAAGAGGAGAAAAGAAAAAAGAAGGGAAAGAAAAGGAAAAAGAAGAAAGAAAAGAAAAAGAAAAAGAAGAGAAAAAAGGAAAAAATAAAAAGAAAGAAAAGAAAAAAAAAAGAAGAAAAAAGAAGAGAAAGAAAAAAGAAAAAAGAAAAAAGAAAAAAGAGGAGAAAAGAAAAAAGAAAGGAAAGAAAAGAAGAAAGAAGAAAAAAAAGAAAAAGAAGAAAAAGAAAAGAAAGAAAAAAGGAAAAAAGAAAAAGAAAAAAGAAAAGAAGAAAGAAAAGAAAAGAAAAAAGAAAAGAAAAGGAAAGGAAAGAAGAGAAAAAGAAAATAGAAAGAATAAAAAGAAGAGAAAAGGAAAAAAGAAAAAAAAAGAAAGAAAAGAAAAATAAGTAAAAGAAAAGAAAAAAGAAGAGAAAGAAAAAAAGAAAAAAGAAAAAAGAAGAGAAAAGAAAAAAGAAAGGAAAGCAAAGAAAAAAGAAGAAAGAAAAGAAAAAGAAGAAAAAGAAAAGAGAAAAAAGAGGAAAAAATAAAAAGAAAAAAGAAGAGAAAAGAAAAAAAAGAAAAAAGAAAGAAGAAAAAAAGAAGAGAAAAGAAAAAAGAAAGGAAAGAAAAAAGAAGAAAAAAAAGAAAAAGAAGAAAAAGAAAAAAGAAAGAAAAAAGGAAAAAAGAAAAGAAAAAAGAAAAGAAAAGGGAAAAAAAAGAAAAAATGGAAAAAAGAAAAGAAAAAAAGGAAAAAGAAGAAAGAGTAAAGGAAAAACAAGAAAAGAAAAAAAAAAAAGAAAAACCACCTCGGAACTATTCAAAGTAGCTCTCTCCAAAAAAAGCCAAGCAAACAGGATCTTCTCCATGAGCAGTCCCTGAACAGAATTCCTCCCGGGAATGTTTCTCTTTTCCCTGGCTCCTCCTGCAGGGCTGAGCCTCCCGTTTTCCCAGGGGAAGCAGCACAGGGGGAGCTTCCCTGGTCCCGGGCAGCTGGGACGATGCTGCAGGAAACTGAGTCCCCCGGAATCCACAGCCTCATTCTGCTCATCTTAACCCAAAAATCAATATATTCGGGTTCAGAGTTTCCAAAGGCAACATTACAGGTGCCATTCAAAGGGGCTCAAATAAATAAGGATTTTCCAATAGTATGGATATCCTAAAGATGATTGCAGCTTTAATTAAAGACAAAATGAGAGTAGATTTTAGAAATTATTGTGGAGTCTTTTGCATTACTCTTTCTTCTTTTTCCTTTTTTTCTTTTCTTTTTTCCATTTTTTCTTTTTTTTCCTTTTCTCTTCTTTTTATTCTTTCTGTTTTCTTTTTTCTCTTCTTTCCTTTTCTTTTCTTTTTTTCTTTTTTCTTTTTCTTTTTTCCTTTTTTCTTTCTTTTTTCTTTTTCTTCTTTTTCTTTTTTTTTTCTTCTTTTTTCTTTTCTTTCCTTTCTTTTTTCTTTTCTCTTCTTTTTTCTTTTTTTTTCCTTTCTCTTCTTTTTTCTTTTTTCTTTTTTCTTTTTTCTTTTCTTTTTTCAGATTCTTCATCTCCTGTGGGTGATATGGACAATTCTTTTTCACTGTTAAATAGAATGTGATTATTTTCACCAATCTAATTTTTATTCAGGAGTAAAAATCAAATGTCAGAATGTATCTACATGTGAAGCACATCTATTTAACCAAAAGTTCCCACCACATGAGTGAAGTGGAGGAAACTGGGAATAAAATCCTGTGAATTATCAGAAGCTTGGGGAAGAAATGCAAAATTGCCAAGAAAAAAGTGTGTCTGGTTGAATTCCAGCTTCCAGCTCAGATGGCTGACCAAACCCTTCATATCTTATGTCAAAGAACCAAACTCAAAAATTAATTAAAGATACCTTAAGCAGGCTTAATGCAAGAAAATAAAACACTTCTTCCATAAGAAGATATCAGAACAGTTGGCAATGCTGAGCAGATTATTCTTATAATGTTGATCTAGAGTTGATGCATTTATTTATAGTGATTTTTCACCTCCAAACAGTAGGAGAAGCATTCATATTAATTAATATTAATTCATAGTAATACTTCAGAGCCACGTTTTAGGAAGAGCCCAAATGACCTGAAAGGATGGATAGAAACTCCTGGGCTTAAATGCTCCATTGGGAAACAAGAGGCATTTTTCAAGTCATACTCTGCTTGCTTTTCCAAGGGGTAAAACCAGAACATGGAAAAGAAGAAAATTAATAATAGCAAAGCTGTCAGTATCCTTTAAAATCCTTTCTTTGGTTCTTCTGTAAGTAACAGGTGATGTACAAGCTCCCACTGGAGCAGAACCAGAACTGGCAGCAGAACTGCACAGGAATCCTCAGACAGAAATCAGCAAATCAGGTTCCAGGTCTGTGAGAGCTTCGTGGGCTCAATTTGCATTGATTAGTTTGGTATCTTGAATAGTAATTTTTATTTTTTTTTTTTAATTAGGGCAGCTGCCAACTCCAAAAGGTTCCTTTTTGCAGGAATGACAGTGACAAAGCACCTGGTTTAGGTGTCTGTGCACAGGAGGAATTTCTCACAGGGAGACAAACCTTGTAGTCTGGCTCCAGGGGGTCTTGGAAGCCTTGGGAGAAAGGGAGGAGTCAGAGAGTTGTAGTCAATGGGGCAGAATCTGGTTGGAGGTGTGTGACCAGTGGAGTCCCTCAGGGGTCGGTACTGGGACCGGTGTTGTTCAATATCTTCATCAACGACTTGGATGAGGGTATAGAATGTACCCTCAGCAAGTTTGCTGATGACACTGAGCTGGGAGGAGTGGCTGACACACCAGAAGGCTGTGCTGCCATTCAGAGAGACTTAGACAGGCTGGAGAGTTGGGCAGGGAGAAACATGATGAAATTCAACAAGGGGAAGTGTAGAGTTTTGCATCTGGGGAAGAACAACACGATGTCCCAGTATAGGTTGGGGGCTGAGCTGCTGGAGAGCAGTGGAGGTGAAAGAGACCTGGGGGTCCTGGTAGACAAGAAGATGCCCATGAGCCAGCAATGTGCCCTTGTGGCCAAGAAGGCCAATGGCATCCTGGGGTGCATTAGAAAGGGGGTGGTTAGTAGGTCAAGAGAGGTTCTCCTCCCCCTCTATTCTGCATTGGTGAGGCCACACCTGGAGTATTGTGTCCAGTTCTGGGCCCCTCAGTTCAAGAAGGACAGGGAAGTGCTTGAAAGAGTCCAGCACAGAGCTACTGAGATGATTAAGGGAGTGGAACATCTCCCTTATGAGGAAAGGCTGAGGGAGCTGGGGCTCTTTAGTTTGGAGAAAAGGAGACTGAGGGGTGACCTCATCAATGTTTTCAAATATGTAAGGGGTGAGTGTCAGGGAGATGGAGTTAGGCTTTTCTCAGTGGTGACCAGTGATAGGACAAGGGGTAATGGGTGTAAATTGGAGCATAGGAGGTTCAAGTTGAATATCAGAAAAAATTTTTTTACTGTAAGGGTGACAGAGCCCTGGAACAGGCTGCCCAGGGGGGTTGTGGAGTCTCCTTCACTGGAGACATTCAAAACCCACCTGGACACGTTCCTAGGGGATGTACTCTAGGGGGCCCTGCTCTGGCAGGGGGGGTTGGACTAGATGATCTTTGAGGTCCCTTCCAACCCCTAGGATTCTATGATTCTATGATTGGGAGTTCCCATGGATAAACTGAGCCAAAGCTGGGACAGCCAGGGCAAGGTGCTCTGGGCTGTGTCAGTCTCTGTTACTGCCTCCTTTCATGTCATATATTGCAGTCTGTCCAAGCAGCACTGGTCTTGGAACTGCTGGAAGTTTCAAATGAAGAAACTTTAAGGAGAGTTGGTGTGAAAACCCTGCAAATCTTCTTTTTCAGGAGCAAGAAATGTGAAGAATGGCTGTGCATTTACTCCAGACTGTTTAGATGGGGCTCCATGCAGTGCCAGAAGTGGCTCAGGACCATCCAGAAGTGACTCCACCAACAGAAAAGCCCCAAAGAGGAGGCACAAGGGCTCCCTGAAGCAATCCCTCAGCTTTGGTGACATTGAGAGCCATCAGTGGTCCCCTCTGGCCTCCTCCGTGGGAGAGATGGAGACAGAGCATCCATAACCCTGCTGCATCCTTGAGAATGCAGAGAATCAGCCTTGGGGAAAAAGACAACGCAGGAAGAACCTGGCCTTGGCTGTAACCTCAAAGAGCCCTTCTGATACCTTCAATCATGAAGCCAAGCCATGATGATGATGAAGATGATGATGATGATGATGTTATAGGGCAGACTTAACCCCATTCAAGTGCTTATGGAAGCTTGGGGTCCTCCAGAAAGTGTAACAGACCTCAGCACTATTCCAGAAGCCTTAAAGCAACTTTCCTCAGCTGCTTCCTGACTAAATACCTAAAATACATTTTTCAAGTCATACTTTGCTTGCTTTTCCAAGGGGTAAAACCAGAACACGAAAAAGAAGAAAATTAATAATAGCAAAGCTGTCAGTATCCTTTAAAATCCTTTCTTTGGTTCTCCTGTAAGTAACAGGTGAAGTACAAGGGCAGGGCAGGGATTTTTTAGCAGGAAGAACAATATTCGAGTGTCAGGATGAGGCTACTTTCAGTGAAGGGGTTTTCCTGATAGGAGTCATCTTGGTTGTTGAAATCACACATTTCAGTAAAATGGGACAAACCAAGAGCTAGAAAAGGAGTCATATTTGCAACAGGATTTCTGGTACATTAATATTTTCACCTCACAGAACTTGGAACAAAGGTATCTATGAGAAGCTGAGCCTTTCTTGAAGCCTTTGGTGCAGTGGAACTGCTCTGTTTCCCCTTTCTTTTCCCTTTCTCTTTAGCATTTAGGAGTTTGAAAATCTGCAATGCATCTTTTTCAACATTCAGGTGTGTTCACTGCCAGGCAACCTGAAGGCCCAATCAGCATAAATAAACCCTGCCCCCAGGCAGCCTTTCCTGGTTTATCCTGATACTGGGATTGCTTTGAATTACCCCTGCAATCAGGACATTTCACACAGCAAATCGTGGTCATTTTGACAACTCTACAGCAAGCTTAATTTCAGGCCCAAGTGTATATGATATTCAGAGATACAATGAGGCAATTTAACATTTGAAAAGGAGAGTATGTGGTAGAAATTAGTGGAAAAATCATGACACTTACAAACTTGTTCTAAAGATGTATTGTTCCTTTTTTTTTTTTTTTTTTTCCCCTCAGGAAAACCCCACCGGTTTCTATTAAGAATAAATTAACCACTAAAGAATTCCATTGATGGTCAATTCAGACTGGAAATACTGTTTTAAAATGACAAGAAAGGAAGGGAAAAGAGGGAAGGAAAGTGGGAGGGAGAGGAGGATGAACAGATATGCAGAATGTGTACAAAAAAATCCTGTACTTCTAGGATGCAGTCAGTAAAGCAGATGGCAGCAAAGACCCTTCCCAGAGGATATTAACTATTCTTGTATCAGCCAGTTTTTCAGGAAAAGCACTGTGAATATATCTATCCACACATAGATCCCTACCTACAATTCATGAAACATGTTTTATTTTTTGAGGGATGGGAATCCTAAGCATGGAGGGGACCTGACCTATGATCCTAACCCATAAACCTGACTGAAAGCTGCAGCAAAGAACCTAATACTGACCAGAAATCCTTGGAGACCCTGATGTTGCTTATAACTTTTATTCCAAAACACCTTCTGTAATTAAAAAAAAAAAAAAAATTTAAAAAATGACCTTTGCAGCAAATTTTTCCTCTCTAAACTTTGAAGGATCACCTATAGTATTTTCTTTAAATGCTTTTGCTAATCTCTTTGTGTGGCTTCACCAACTTCTTCAGAATAAAACTCTCTTCTTCAGGCTGGGACTTTACAGAGCCTTGGAAGATTTGTTTCCATCAGTCTTCCTCTCCAGCTGAGTGAAGAAGTTCCAGTTCAAACCTACCCTAAAGAAGGGAAATTCTTGGGTTTGTGTCCAAGAAGTGGACTGAATGGTCACTGCAGTTTATCCTTAAACACCAACAGAAGGATCCTAAGGTAGGAAATATTTATTACTGGGATTATTACATGGCCTTTAGCAAAGATAATGCTGCTCTCAACTCCACAACTCTCAGCTACAAGTGTCAGTGTTTTTTCATTAATTTCTGCTACAGTCTGTCAGCCAGCAGACTATATTAAATTAAAGATTTATGTTGAAAGTCTCAAAAACTAAGCTTGTTTTATAAAACTCCTTATTTGGAATGGGGGAAGTTTTTTCATCTTTTGATTGACTGCAACATCATCAACTTGGTTTGATTTCACTCATCATTTTATACTCCAGCCAAGAAAGGTTAAAAGCCCTCTTTTTCCAGGCCTTTACTACCTGACCTTTACATGGCTAATTTTATTACCCTGACAGAGTTTTTAGATTTCTATATTTTTAAAAATGCACCATGCTAGTAGCTGGGAACTTCTAATTTCTTCACACTGTGTCTTCCCAATTATTTATTTAAGGCCTGTAAACTCTCCATTCCCACCTAGATCAGTGACAAGAGAGGAAATGGTCTTTTTAGAGTGTCTCTGCTTTTTAAAGCAGAGAGAAATAATCAGGTTGCCAAAAGAAACAGGAAAATTGAGCATTATGAGGGTAATAACTTAGAAAGTGTCAGATTCAGAATAATTGAATTCAATGACATTTAATGCTATGGAAAACAATAGCAGCAGCCCAGCCACCCATCTGATTCCTGTCGAGTTCATGTTTAACAAAACAAGGCTAAGGGTCAGGCAGGCAGGAGTCCCATAAATAACCTGTTAATGGGATTTCCAAACAAGCTGTCCTCAAAATGGGTTTTTCGGCTTCCAGAAAGAATATTAAAATGCAAATGGATTCAGGCTGTGTCCTCATAAACAACCATGTTCATTTAACCCCTGACCTCCCCGTTTAACTGCCCATTCCAGCAATTTGTACAGTATTAGCCCCAGCGTGCCACTCCAAAGCTAACCTGGAGAGGAGAGGACTCAATGAAGAGGTTCCCAGCTCTGTTGGCCACGTCCTGATGATTTTACAGGCATAAAACTCCTCTTCAGAGACTTCCCTTTAGTTAGACAACAGTTTTTGCACCAGGAAATTAAAACAAACAAGCAAAAAATTCACACACTTTCGGGTCTCTCTCGTTGCAAGGAACTGATTTCTCTGATTTTCTTATCACTGATTGGCAACCAAGCCTCTGAATATCCAGGGTTTTGCTTTTCTGGAATTTCCTTGGCCAAGAAGTGATTCCTCCTCTCCTAGAAGAGATGGTGACAGGTCTTCACTTCTGTTTTGCTGGCAAAATGGAGCATGAGGAAACAGTTCATGGCTCACTCAAATATGAACCAAGCCTGAGCTGCTCCAGGCAAAGCACACAGGCAGCATTTCTACACCTTGGTATCCACAGACCAAAAGAGAAAAATAATACTGCAGCACAGAAGAAATGATTCATTCATTTCAAGCCTTTTCCTGTTTTCTTTCCTTATTTACAGCCAGGAGAAGGCAATGATTTCAGAAGCCACTCCTCACCTCTCCATACAGCCCTGCTGGGCAGCTGTTCCCCAGCTGCAAAAGAGGGAAGCAATGCCACCCAAAACTGTTCTTTTCCTTAGTTTATTCTGTTCTAGACCTTTTCACACAATGCTGCTTTTGCCACGCTCAATAATGGAGAAATTGGCCTTGGCAAACCACGATACCAGTCCATAAATTTTAAGTTAAATAAATCTATTTTGATTTGATATTAGAAATTTCTCCAGGTAGACACTAGATTTCAACACAATAACTCTAGATACTAACTGGAAGTTTCTCAGACTCTCTTAACAAACTCCATATGCAAAGTGGCAACTATATAAAAAAAATTAAAATTAAAATAATCCAGTTATTCAATTTGTCTGTTTTTCTGCAACACCTCACTTAATGGACAACACAAGTCTGCACTGGGCAGGCTGCAATTCAAGTTATGCACATTATATTTCTCTTATCTACAAGAATCAAAAGAAACTATTGTTTGGCATTTATCCTTTAATACATTATTTTATATTATCTGAAAGTTTACTCTGAGCTGTCAAAGGAAACCACCTTTAGAGACATTCATAGCAGTTTAGCTTTCAACTCACTTATATATAAAAAGCTATTTTTTCACTGTTTCTATGAAGCCACAATGAAGTTCTAGTACATTATTCTGAATTTAATTTCACAGATAGCTAGAAATTTACTTGGACGACACATTCAAGGACACAACTGTCCAGATTTTAACAGAATTAGGTAAAACAAAGCAGGACACAATAAGGATCAGACACAACAGAGACATTTCAAGTAAGAAGAGATTAAACTGACAACCCTTTTCAGTTTGGAAAAGAGACAAGTTTAACAGGATTTTTTCCTGCACATTACTGACAGTTCCTAAGCTGTACATCATAGATTCACTTCTGATCTATTGTTTCTATGCTGGAAGCCTAAATGGATTTTTAAACACGGATTTCGTGCATCATAAAGGCAGAATTAAAGGGCAGAACAGGCACTACCAGCAAAAATCACAATGAGCACACCCTAGCCACAGCCGAAGGTGGATCCGCTTCATTGTTCCGCGGATTTGGAAAAAATACATTTCAGCCAAACCTAACTTTGGCCATTTTTGGAAGCCTCGGACTGCTCAGAGCCTCTCCGAACCCCCCCAAAAATTCCCGTTTCCCGGCGAGCATCCCCCCTGCCCCCCAGCAGCCCCATTGCTTCCCAGTTCAATCCAACCCCCGAAAAGTTACAGCTGGAAAGTTGTTGGGTTTTTTGGTTTGTTTTTTTTTTTTTTTTTTTTTCCCTGGAACTGGCTGAAAGCAGAGTCATTAGTGGGGCGATCGGTCTAATCCCCAGCATTTGTCGCTGCTAATTATTCCGGACAAGCCTCTTTAGTGAGCCAGAGCCTCTTATCGACATTAGGATGCATGAGCTGAGGCTGTTGTTTTAAACGCGCTCATTAAGCCCCCAAATCAGCGCTGTTGACAGAGAGCTCCTGAATTAAGCTGCAAACTGCAGTCATTGGCCAAGGAGCAATTTATAATGCCATTAGCAACCCTCCCGAAGGTTACAGGCATCAAAAATTGTTCGGCTGTAATTATTCTTAATGGATACAAGGAATAAACTGACGCAGGACAGCTTTTTCATTAGCTTTCAATCAAGGCTGATGGCTGGGAGAAATGTACAGTAAGTGTGTTTTGGGGAGAAATAATGGTGTTGCAGCACCTTTCATTGGAAAATGCTCTCAGTTCCGAGCTTAACTTTTAATAACCTTAATTTGACATAATTAAAAAATCTGATTTGCTTTGAAGATCTCGCAATGAATTGGTTTGGCTGCTGCTGTTTAACCCTTTTGCGAGTATTCCTCCTTAAAAAAAAAAAAAAATGAATAAATCTTCAGATACTTTGCATTCTCATGGAAAGCATTTGCTTTTGCATTTCCTACAGACCTGGTAACTGGCCCAGGTATTTCAAGTGGACTCGGAACACTTAGAGAATGAAGGGAATTTTATGAAGTTTATAATGAAGTTTATATGCCCCAAAAAAATACCAGCACATACACAACAATCTCCATGAAATTCAGTTGCAGATAGTCAGGTTGATTTAGCAGTTTTGTTCACCTAAAAAGCAATGAATCCAGAAACCTTGTGCTCACCCCTCTTCCAGGGATATGAGGGTAGGCACCAATCCTGGTCTAACCTTCATCCTTCATCACCACTTTTAAACCAGCAAGGAGCACCTGAAGTTCCTGAAATCCCATAAAGAACCTGCCCATACTCCAGCTCTAGGGCTTGGCCTATTCTCTGGTATCCACCCTCACCTCAGCTGTCTGGAAAAAAAAATAGCTACTGCTGTCAATCTCTCTTTTACATGTCAATTAAAAGACAAATTTTGACCCTGTGGCAACAGGATTGCTGTGAATCATTAAGTTAATCTGTTAGAACTGAAGAAGATCCTCAATGGAAGGGCCAAATGTGAGGTTTCAACCTGGGCAGCTCTTTTCAGGTTTGTGCTGTGGTTGTTACACTATTTATTGTTTTAATAAAATCAGTTCTGAAGGTCAGTGACAATAATATATCACTAATTCTATCCTCAGTTCCAAGTAGTGGGTAGGACAGAGGTCCTGCTTTGGTCTATTGGGAGATTTTAATGCCCACTAAAAGGCAAACAGAGATTTCTATCACTCAGTTCTTCAGCATCATTGTTCCAGTCTTCAGAGTGGAGAAGCAGCAGATTTCTTTGAAGAAAAATATTGCTGGGAACTCCCTGGTTCAGCAATTACCTTTGAAAGATTGTTTTCTCCAAACCATTAACATGTCAGATCCTGGCAGTGCCTGACATCCTAACACCTCTTGTGGGGCTGCAATTCAATTTAAGGATCCCCTCCTCTCCACAGACCAACCTGGAAATCTCACAGAGTTGGAGAGAAATCCTCAGAGCACACTTTGATCCCGCTGCTTCTTAAATTAAAACCAAACCTCTAAGTGTTAAACATCTTTAACCAGCCATTAAACCTCTGCCATAACCCAGGAAGGGCATCTTAATGAGTAATGACATATGTTGGGGAAGCAGTTATCTCCTCATGCTCAGTGCTGAAACAGCCTCAGAGAACGGCACCAAAAAGGGATGGAACATCACTAATGAGAGGATAATTTGAAGCTGCTCTTCGGAGAAACCCAGAGGAGACTTTTCCATTGCTGCAAGATGGCAAAGGATGCAGCACTCCATCTCATCTTAAAGAGGAATGGGAAGTGACAGTGGAATAGATCAAAACCTGAGACACAAACAGAAAATGGGCATTTGGAGAGGCCCTAAAAGGACTAATTTTTTTTGCTCCCCAAAGACAGTCTTGGGGCAAATTAGTTTTCTGTCTTTACTCCCTTTCACCCAGCTCAGCAGCAGCAGAGTAGCAGATACAGTAAAGTGCCTAAAGTGCCCTAAAAAGGACCCTGGCATCAGCACTGTGCCTGCTGTGGAACACAAAAAGTATTACAAAAGAAGAGAAACAGTCCTGATAAGTGCAGGAATGTGCAAAAGGAACTGGGCCACGGCTTAAACAGCTCTGGTAGCAAAGAAAAGCTTAAACAAAGCTCTGGGAGCATAAACAGAGCACTTCCTAAAGGTGGAGAACACCCAAAGGTGGTGCAGGAATGTGGAAAGAGAAGGTTTGATTTTAATTTTATAAACTAAAAAACCACCAAAATATTCTGAGTTCCTATCACTTTAAAGAATTGGTTTGGGAATAGGAAGAGAGAGCACAGACACTCTTGCAAAAGTTCACCTCATCTCTGCCCCACATCTTTACCTTCAGAAGAAAAGAGATTTAAATAATATTCATGTGCTTCTCAGAAAATGAAAACAGTCCCAGAAACAAAGGGCAAAAACGCCCAACTTCCCATTTCCTGACTTGTCACTTTGATACAACTTTAACATTGCAAGCACAAACGTAGAGAAAAGGGGAGGGAGTTTATTTCAGATATTTATCTTGCAGAGGAAAATAAGCAGTTTGGGAAGAAAACAATGAGGAAGTTTAAAAAATAAGAATTTCTTAATAAATGCAAATATTTACTGAGCTTACTGAACACATGTGAGAGGCTTGGGTTTCATTCACACGTTTTACCATTTGTCTGTGACATGGTTCACCAGAGAGAGGCAGAATCACTTTTTATGAGCAGAATTTAAAGGGAAAAAAGGATGGACCAGATAATTTTGCATATCTTTCCTTTATGTGGAAAGCTGTTGGTTAAAGCCCACAGAACCAATTAATCTGCACACTAAATTCTATTTAACTGGAATTTTGGCAGGATTTTAATGAGTTTATCTGGCATTCACTGAAGCCTCACACTGCAAACACCTCTTTGGTCACCTTGCTCTGCAAAACAGTTTGGGTACAGAGGAGAGATGGCAAAATGGGCTTTCTGCTTCCAATATCTGATTTAAGGCAGAGGCCCCAGCTGTGCTCCTCTAACAGTAAAGGAATAAATGGCTGGGAAGAGATGTGGATTTCAACTGGAGACAACTGGCCTGTGATTTTATTGAGATTCGTGTAAAATTGCCACTGTCCAGCACCTTTTTTGCTTTGGTCATTTTTTGGTTGGTTGGTTTTTGAAGGCTTATCTTCAGGGCTTTAAAAGGCAAGCTACAGAAGACCACTTGCAAATGCTTCTGGCATTAAAAAAAAGCCACGATTTGGTGACACAGTATTTAATAATCATCAATATGAAATGTGCAGCTCAGCCCTCCTCCCTTGACCCTTCCCCTCCCATAAAGACAAATGCAAATGAAGTGAGCAGCAATCAATGGGAGATGTTGTCAGTTGCTGAAGCAGCATTACAGGTTTCTACCTGATTGTTCCAGAATCAAAGGAACTGCTTCCAGAGCTGATGATGACTTGACAAGACATTGCAAAAGTTGTGAGAGGGATCAGAGCCTGGCTGAACACGTGCTGGTCTAAATTATATTTCTTACTACTCCTACTAAATGATATTTGGTACTTCTGCCAAGTCCAGGAGGTTTTTTTTTAGATTAAGACCCAGCTGGCCTCATTGCCTCTCCCTGGCAGTGGTCACTAACTTGGCCCTGAGGATGAGCCTAAGAACAAAAAATACTGTTTGTAATGATTCTTTTCCCAAATTCTTTCCCACCTTCTAGCCCCACGTGTAGTGATGTGGGAAGCTCTGCAGCTCACTCTGTTAATTTTGTCCATGGCCAATAACTTCAGGCAGTGCCCTCCAGATTGAGGGAAATGGCAGAGTTCCCTTCTACCAGAACAAATTCCCATCTCAGTTTTCTTACTCAACTCTGGCATCGTGTAAAAACCAAAGTCCATGTTTATTGGGCAGCATCAAACAACCTATTCTGCATTCCTAATTAAAACTATGAGAGGATAAAAACCAATCAATAATTCTACCACAGTCAGAGGCCCCAGGCACATTAAAAATTCCCAAAGTTACCTCAATTTAGCCAGTATTTTCCAAGACAATATTAATAAATTGTATTAAGTTAAAAATTGCAGTCCTTAGGACTTAGGGTAATTCTATGAAATTCAACCCCCCAACTCAAATTCTTGACAACAAGGCCTCCACCTCTGGGTGGATTTGGTTTTTTCTTGTTGTTTATTTTTTTTTTTCCTTGTTGCCCCATTCCCCAGTTGCCTGGATGCCTGCCCTATTTATGCACGAGAGAGGAACCTCTTTTTTCTCTGCCTTGTGTCCAGCCTTCACCCCCCTCCAAAGTGAAGAAAACAGCGGGGGGGCTTTAACACTCAGAGAGGCAGAAAAAAAAGGACAAGAAAACTCTCTTTGTTCCATGCAGACAGTAGGAGGGCAGGTTACTATGGCAGCAGGAACCATTTCCCCACTGTTGTAGCCAGGAGTTCAACTTTTCCCCGTGGTTTATTCCCTGGGAAGCCTAATCCAGAGTTCAGGTTGGTGCAGGGGGGGTTAGAGGTCAACAGCACCATGAGAATGGCCTGGTCAAAAGAAAAGAAAGCTCTGATACAGCAGAATCAAAGAGTTGGGTCCCCAGTCACTGGGGGCTGGCTCAGACAGAGAGGTCAGAATTCATCCTCTCACTTTAACCTAAAGTTCCTGATTTTGCTGTTTTGTGCTGAAGCCTGAGTGGGGAACAATGAAGGTGACACTGGAGCCAGCAGGAAAAGAGGAGAAGCCAGAGGTGACAGAAAAACTCTGGCTCATGTGCCCAGTGCTGTATTTACCAGTAAATCACTGTTCCTTCTACAGGCCTCTTGGATTAACAGGTATTTTCCCTGCAATTTCCCTTGCCATTGTGACCAAACTTCTACTGGGATGTAACTTCCCCACACAAAGGCTGCAGCAAGAGGAGTTTCTGAAAAAAAAACCACATTTCTGGGTATGCCTGCACCTGTGGGCCTGTAACTTCTCCAATAAAAAGAGACAAATGTAGACTCTAAAATATTTTAAAAGAGCAACAGGTAAAATGTGCCTGGGAGTTAAACCACAAACCTTAAAAGAAAATTATGAATTACTATTGGTTTTCTTTCATGCCCAGGTACTTGGTTTCCATTTAGTTTATCATATTCTTTTCCCATACAACTTCTGTTTGGCTTTAGAAATTGCAAACTGCCTTGTGAGCCAAAGAGGTTTCAGAAAAATGTGCCCATAACTCACGTTTCTTTAGGCAAATAATGGAGAAGAGGAGAAAAGCTGAGATCAGTGGGCACACCACCTGGCACCTCCTGTCATATCTGTCCCTGATACCACAGCCCTGTGCTGGACTGGAATAGCTTTATTTTATTAAAAGGTCATTTCACAAAACTCAGTATTTTAGGTCTTCTTTATTGTTTATTTTCATTTATTTTCAGAGTAAAGAGATGACGAGAGTGTCCTGGTTTGGGCCAGGATAGAGGTGATTTTCTGTCTTGTACTTTTGCTTTTAGCTAAAGTCTCCTGTAAGCAGCTGCACTGCTGAAATTAACAGCAAGTTTCTCAGACAGTGTGTGCTCCCAGGACTGACAACACTCGATGTTCAGAGTTACTGCTGGAGCCTGGTGTGCAGAGCCAGGGACACTGCTCAGCTCTGAAGAAAACATAAAGAGGTCCCACCTGCATCCCTCCTTTGGGGAGGAACGGACAAGATAGATGCCAGAATTGACCAAACAGAGGATTCCATCCCATATACGTCATCCTCAGGAGAAATTTGAGGGATCACGAGGGCCAAGCCAGATTTCCTGCTTCCAGCTGCCTGCCCTTCCTGCTTTTCCTGCCTCCCTTCCTTCACCCAGCATCCTGGGAGGATTCCATCCCTTCCTCTGCCTGTGCTCCTGATCCATCCCAGCCCATATCTGTGTGTTCTGCCTCCAGTTCCCAACTGCTGCCAACTCCAGGAGTCCAGCCTGGACTTTCCCAGGGCTGCCCTGCAGCCTCGGTGGTGACGTGAGAGCTATTGGGGGAGAGGGGGGAGGAATGTGGTATCCCTTTTCTTGTATATTTGTATATATTTAGTAATTTTTCCTATTTATCATTACTGTTTCATTAAAGTTGTGTAGTTTAGTTTCCAACCCATAAGTCTCTCTCCCTTATTCTCTCTCCTTTCTTATCAGGGAGGAGAGAGATGAATAGAGAGCGTCTGGTACTCAGTTTAATTGCCAGGCCAGTGTTAAACCCTGACACAAGAGTGAAGCCTGACTTCAGAAGACAAGTGAAGAGAGAATTTGCTCTATGGAACCGAAGGGGAGAGGAAGGGCTGGATGTGAACAGCAGAGAATTTCCAACTCCTGACTCCAAAATGAAACTGACTGGAACATTGAGTTTACTCAGAATGAAGCAAATGGAAACTTCTAAGAAATCCTTCCATTCAAACAAGGCTATAATAACAAATAAAACTCTTGAGGACAGACATATTTCTAAGACTAAAATGCACCCTAAGGGGTCAATTGCCAAGAGATTCTAGGATAGGCATCCTAATGGTTATTTCAATATTTTGGCTGCAGCATTTAATTCAAATTTATGAACTGAAAACACTGGAAGTCAACATAGGCAAGAGAGAAAAAAGCATCTCTATGTTTAACAGCAAATGGGAACGTTCCATCAAAGCATCAAAGCATCTTTTTGCCAAGGCTGTAGGACAGACACCACTTTCTGCAAGAAACACTGCAAAGAGTCATATTATGTATCTGCAAAAGAAAGAAACTGGGGTTTTTTTAATTTTCTACTGGAAGCTGCTAAATAATTTCCATCTTTCAAGTAGAAAAATCCTGAAATATCATAAGGATGTTTTACTAATTTCTGTAGTTAGTAAATGCAGAGCAGAAGGATTAAACTGGCCAAAACTAAGTAGATTTCCAATCTCTCTCAGATTAAGCCATAGAATAAAGATAATTGATGTAGGTCTGGGGCCAAATTATCTTCAGAAGGTTTCAAGTTATTTACTGAGCATTCCAGATGAAGTCAGCAGGAAGCCCACACTGATCACCCATCGACAGCACCGGGTCCCCCTCTTGCACCAGATTATTGATTGGGTTTATTTGGTCACTGTGCAGGTCTAAGGGAACAGCACAAAAGCTTTTGGGGAGAAGCAGGACCGGGGAATCCTAAAGACCTAAAAAGTCTCCATGACAAAGGGCCCGGGGCAGCTGTGTTCAATCCCTGGACAGTGAGAAGCAGAGAAAATCCACTAATCCTGAAGGGAGCAGGGTAGAGCATGACTGCCACCCAAGCTGAGCTGAAGAGAGATTTCTGTCCAAATAAAGCAGCACCTTTCTCTTTGACACCAGAGGTCATGGGAGTCGTTGTTTTTCTTATCATAATCACTCCAGGCCACTGCAGGATGAATTTGCTCTTTCACAGCACTGACCGAGCAGGCCAAACTTTCAATTTTTCTCTAATTTAGAGGAATATGGGGTTTAAAGGAAATTAAGCAATTTGGTACTGCTTTCTTCTTTTTGAAGAGCCTGCTTTCTTCTTTTTGTTGCATTTTTTGCATTTTTAAGAGTATATTGTGGCACATTGCTTCATTCTGAAGCACGGGCAAAGCATGCTCCTCACCTAGAAGTGTGTTCAGCAGCTAAGATCCTCCTTCAGATGTTTCCACAAGTCCAAAAAAATATCCAAATACTCTGCTAGCTTTGATGTAACTCATGAAGAAATCCCTCTCTTCTGGTGGGCACTTGTCAGACCTATTTCTGCCCTGCAGACTCAGGTTTGCTGGAGAATTGAGCATTGCTGTGCACAATTTCAACTTTGACCTTCTAAGGTCTGCATCTCCCTGGTGGTCTGACTGTAAAAGCTGCACCAGGTGTATTTTGTTTCATGAAAAGGGATCTAAGAAGGTGTCAGAAGCAAAGCTCAGAGACCTACAGAGTTTTTTTATTATTCACAAGAAGCTTTCTCCTAGAGAAATGCCTTACTCTTAGTTTTTGGGTTTTTTTGTGTGTGTGTCATCCCTACTTTCACCACCTTCAGGCTGTCCTGGCAGCTGACCAGGAGTCTGAGGGTTGTGTTTAATTTGCATAAATCAAAGATGATTACAGTTCCTTTCCTCATTAATACACTGAGTACTGATTAATAATTGGTAACACACAGGATGCACAGAGGCAGTCGTAGGGGTCTGAACTTACACTGGATGCCAAAATTATCTCTAGAAACAAAAGCCCTGTTCCAGAATACTCATTCTCAACCCAACCAACCTACATCAGAGTGTAGAGAGACCTGATGGTTCCTTCAGTTCCTGCACATCTTCATTTTAAAAACTGGGGAGAGGGTGGGGAGATGTGAGCAACTTTCCTGGTCCTGCTCTGCTTCCATGGAGATGCTTCAGCCAAAACTTTTTTTGAGTCCCCTCACTGCTCCCACAATTTTTTTCTTTTTGAATGGAAGCAGCTGGTTCCATTCAGCAAAAAAAAAACATTTTTAAGTTTAACAGAAGCATTAATTGCTTTTGCCTGCACTGGGCAGATTCAAGCAGCTGATTCACCAGCACATCCCTCATCTCAGTCTGACATTACACATTTCCTACCTGCAGATTTCTTGGTTACATAGATGCAAGTTATTCAGCAGGAAGATTGATTTATCTATCAGATAATTAGTAAACTTCAATAACTGCAAAACCCTCTTAGCAATCAGTCGACATTTAATTAACATACAGTAACTGTCTTATTAAATCTCCATTAAATACCTGTTGGAGTTAATTAAAACCCATACGTAGGATTCCATGATTCTTGGAGAAGCCACATTATAATTTAACAAGAAGCAGCCTGGAACTGAGTTCCTTGAATATTTCTGTTGTGCTGAGTTGCTACAGTTTAAGGTAAGGAGAGTTCTGTATTTCAGGTTCTGACACTTTCTGATTAGGACATGAAAAACACAAATGTAAAAACATGAAATGCTCAAAGATTGTCAGCTGGACTCAGCTGCAAACCTGAACCCCCTGGGCTCTTGTCCACCCAGCTGTAGCTTTTAAAGAGAAAAATTCAGATCAGAGCATGTAGGGTGCAGGGAAGGATGCTGCACACACCTGTCCTGGAGGAGAGGACCAGGATAAAAATTGCTTCTGTTCAGCTCACTCAAACACACTCAAACCAGCTAAAAAAAAAAAAAAACAAAACCCAAACACCCCCCCCAGAAAAAAAAACAACAAAAAAGAAACCACACAAAAAACCAAAAAACCAACCAAAAAACAAAAAAGCAAAACAAAACAAAAAAACCAAACAAAAACCACAAAAAAACCCTCCAAAAAATAAACCACCAAAAAACCAAACTAGTCTTTTCCTCTTACAAGACACAAAAATACCAACATTTCCCAGCACATAAACAGCTCCAAGCAAGTACAAGCTCCTTTAAAGTGGAAATAAAACCCGTAATAGCACTCATTTGTGCAGCTTGCTGTTTACTGTAACCTGAATCAAAGTCAGAAAAGTCAAATCACAGAAAAAACACCAACAATAAGAGTGTGGAAATCTCCCTCCTTGTTCCCTTTTTCAAGACTTGTCCGGACAGTGATTTTCTGAGCACCTCAGTGGATGGATAAAAGGGAAATGAAACGAGTGCCTCAGACTTGACAGAAGTGCTGAACTAAGGACCAGGAATTGTCCTCTATTAAAGGGCATCTCCTTGAGGAGATAAAGCTTTGTAAATGTTGCTAGAAATGTTGGTATTCTTTGTTATTCTGTATATTTATAGAGGAAGCAATAATAATCCTCAAAGGATGATGTTGCCCGACCACATTTTATGGGACTCAGAAATCAGTGCTGTTTATATAAATACTAAATATAGATTTATCCTTATCAAGGTACTAATGTGCATCTAAAAAGAGATCCTGGCTTGGAAAATAGCAAAATAGATACTAAAAGGAGAGCAGAGCTCTAATCAGACAGGAAATCCTGGTCTAAGTGTGAGGGGCACCACTCGCAGGCATTTAGGGACATTCAGGTTATAATGAGAGCACAGGATGCATTATTTGTGACTTAACTTATTTTAGTCTGAGGTCCCAGAATAATTAACCTGCTTTCTTTCAATTAATTTAAATGTCCATATCCTGCTGCTCACGAAATTGGAAGATATTCTATAAAATAAACAGTCCCATTGATTCCTGAGTGACAGAGACTGATATGAAAAATGTTATCAGTGATAATTCTTGGGATTCAAGGGTTTTGCTCAAATTAACAAACAGTATTTCTTGTGAAAAAAAAATAATTTTGAGAGCACATCCTTTATCCTTTTATCTATATAACAAAAGAACTGATGTTTTTATACTGCCTTTGTCTCCACTGTTTATAAAAATCTCAGATTAAGCTTTTTTATAAAATTACCTCTATTTAGAAATGGAATCAGTGGTTTAAAACTGATAAATTCCTGTACAATATCAAATCACAAATAAAGAAAGATTTGAGTGTAGCTGATAATAAGGACTATGCAGAAGTTAAAGTAAAGGGTGTATATTTTACTCAAACTTTTCCAGTTGCACAAAAACTATATTGAAGATTTTTAGGATTTCACTTGGTGTTACTGTCCTACTCTATTTTAAACCATAGTATTATAATTTCTATTTTTCTTCGTGGCTGCACCTCTGCCACACAAACCTGTTTTCCAAACTACTTTGAAATCTCACTCTTGTAGAAATTAATCTGTCATTTTACAAACCTTTTTCAAAAGAAAAAATAACAACTTGTCCCAGTGAAAGCAAATAACACAGAAACAAACCCAGTTTTGCTCTTTGCTCCCAGGGGGACAAAACAAGAAATATTTTCCCCTGACATGATAAACAAAAGATCAGCAAGGATTATAACTAATGGCTCTGTAAATAGTGTATTCATAAGAGAGGAATACTGCTAGAATCACACAAAAATTGTATCCACTTTCAGCTGCCAGTTTTTGAGGAACATCTTGATTTTTTAACTCTGTTTTTATGGAACTCTGTATTTATTATGCATCTGCTGACAGCAGCTCCACCGTCATCTTTTTACATTATCATTTTTACATCTTTTTACATCAGGATTTCTCCTGAAGAATTATTATCAGTCTCCTGTGCATAAACCACCAGGGCAGATTCCACAGAGGACATTTGCAATGTTTTGGAGAGCAGAGGAAAAGCAGAACCAGCCAAGGAACTCTCTGCTGAAAAGAACACAGGAGCATCCTTACAGAGCTCTCAGTCCAAGGGAGCCTCAGAGAGAGAAAACTAAATACCCATTTCTCAATATTTTCTCTCCAGCTGTGGATCAAAGGCAGGGAAAGGACACTAAAGCACAGCACAGGCAGGGTAGGACTCCATAGATGTATTGGAATAGTTGAGAATAGAAGAAATTCCTGTTAGATAGACTTTGGACACTTCAACGTGTTGCTTTCTGGTAAGGAGCACACCAGGAAGGTTCTGCAAAACTACTTTCTGTTCACTAACCCGGGCTCATGCAGCACACTTCAGGGTCTGGTATCCCAGGTTTTCCACTTCCTAGGGACCTGTGATGCACTGGAATGGAAGAGATGCTTCCTTAGCTGATTTTCATGAACTCCTTTCATAGAATCATAGAATCCTAGAACTGGCTGGGTTGGAAGGGACCTCAGAGCTCATCAAGTCCAACCCTTGCTCCACTCCCCCCGTGGTTCCCAGCCCATGGCACTGAGTGCCACATCCAGGCTCTTTGGAAATATCTCCAGGGATGGAGAATCCACCCCTTCCCTGGGCAGCCCATTCCAATGGCTGAGCACCCTCTCCAGAAAGAAATTCTTTCTCATGTCCAACCTAAACCTCCCCTGGCACAACTTGAGACCTCTTGTGCCCTCTTGTCTTGCTGAGAGTTGCCTGGGAAAAGAGCCCAACCCCCCCCTGGCTCCAACCTCCTTTCAGGGAGTTGCAGAGAGTGATGAGGTCTCCCCTGAGCCTCCTCTTCTCCAGCCTCAACACCCCCAGCTCCCTCAGCCCTTCCTCACAGGACTTGTGCTGGATCCCTTCCCAGCCTCCTTGCTCTTCTCTGGACCTGCTCCAGCACCTCAATCTCCTTCCTGAGCTGAGGGGCCCAGAACTGGACACAGGACTCAAGCTGTGGCCTCCCCAGGGCTGAGCACAGGGGCAGAATCCCTTCCCTGGACCTGCTGGCCACGCTGTTCCTCAGCCAGCCCAGGATGCCATTGGCCTTCTTGGCCACCTGGGCACACTGCTGGCTCCTCTTCAGCTTCCTGGCAATCCAGACTCCCAGCTCCCTTTCTGCCACTCTGTGCCCAGCCTGGAGCTCCCCATGGGGTTGGTGTGGCCAAAGTGCAGGACCCAGCACTTGGAATGTTGAACCTCATCCCCTTGGGATCAGCCCAACTCTCCAGTCTGTCCAGGTCCCTCTGCAGAGCCCTCCTGCCTTCCAGCTGATCAACCTTTCATTTAATTCTACCCCAAACTGCAAACCCCCTGTGGTCTGAACATGCCCCCTCCCCACAGCCAGTTCTAGTGAGTGCTCTTTTCTGCTTAGAGTATTATTTAAGAACCATAAGTTGAGTAGAATCTTACTTTTTTCATTTTCTGCAGCACCAGGTGATTAATAAGCAGAAATAACTCAAGACCAACCAAAAAACGATGCAGTTGTATAAAACCTTACAGCACAGCTTTGGTTCATCCCACACGGACTCGAGGTTCCTCACAGCACTTGCAACATAATTCCAATTCAATATTAAAGAAGAAAATTCCAGGAATAAAGGAGGTAAAGATTACAATCTAAACACAATGTTGTCAGTTGAAAGAAATGAATGGAGAGTATTGAATGTTCAAAATTGTGTTGAATTAGATAAGCAAATCCCATGTAGACTTTGTTAATGATTCATAATCAGCTAATAAGCTCATCTCTAGTAGAATAATGATCCATGGACCTGTTAGCTCATTTATCACTATGTTTTACAACACCAGCAAAGAAACTAATTAAATCCTAGCATCATTACACAGAATTCCTTTTAATAGCAATACAATGATGCACTAGAGGCTACAGATTACCCTGCAAATTGTACCAAGAGATTCCGGACAGTGAGTTTTAATTAACATGTTAGCAAGAAGCTGCTCACTTAATAACAGCTAACTAGGAACCATCTGCACACTCCAAAACATTGGAGGAAGGAGAAAGTGAGGAAAACAGCATTTGGGGAGGGATTGAAAGTGTTGATTTTTTTTCTACCCGCAGCAAAAAGCCTTTGCCCTGCTCTGACTGAGTTGTTATCCCACACAAAAATATCCCAGAATGCAGAACTCTGCCTCCAGACCAGTGCTGAATATGCTGGTAGAGACATATAAATCAGCTTAAAAAAACAAAAAAACCCCCAAAAAACCCCACATACAAAAAACCTCCCAAAACACACACACACACACACAAAAAAAAAAAAAAAAAAAACCAAAAAAAACACAAAAAACCAAAACCCCCAAAAAACCCCAACCAACCAAAAAAACACAAACCAACCAAAAAAAACCCAAACCAACCAAAACAAAACAACAAAGCAAAGCCAACCAAACAAAACCCACAAAAAAGAAACCCCAAAACCCCCCGAGACAGTCAAAAGCCCAGAACTGAAGAAGTGTTCCCCATTACTCGAAAGGAAAAAAAACTTTTCTGAAGAAATTTAGGAAGAACTTAGAGACAGCACAGAATGAAGAAAGACTGAAATGACTGAAGAGTCCAAAAATATTCAAGGAAAGACCACGCTGTAGAAGAAAACAGAGCAATCACAAGGATTCCCTTTTAATCTGAACATCCCATCCTAGAATAAAACCACACACAGGGGGGTTGGGGGTTTGCAGGTACCTTTCAAATAATACATCTGGGAAAGGAATTCCTGAGCCCCAGGACAGTGAGGATGTGCTCTGGGTACTGAGAAAGTAATAAAACAAACACAGCTCTAGCAAAATACAACTGGAAAATCCACATGGATTTCACCTTCTGCCCAGATTATCCTGAGAAATAAGATTTCTATTATTCAGAAAACCTTTGAGACCGGTTTAGTGAAATCCATAAAATAATTATAACAAACTCTTATTCCAACTGGTTTCACAGAAAGTGAAATTCTTGCTTGAATTGAGCAGGATCTACATCAATTTTTTTACCTTTTATGAACCAGAATATATCTGAGACCACATGCCTAATTTTCAGATGTCCAAAGCAGAGATAAACCCCATTCCTGTTACCTATAAATAGGAACTATTACGACCAAAGGAAACACTGTATTTTCAAGTTAAAATTTCCTATTTTATAAATTAATGCAGTCTGAAACTACCTGAAGAAAACAAAACAAAACAAACAAACCAAGATTGACAAAAACAATTTTTCTTTTCACTTTTGAAATAATAGGAATCAAAGAACTAACAGGAAAAACCTGGTTTTGAGTTGGGTCTGCTTTAAATTCTTTCTCAAAGGACCTTTGCAGTTTATTACTTAAGGAGTGCAGCATTCAAAGAAAGTGAGCATCAGAGCTATTGGTCACTCAAGCAGGATCACCAACTTCTCCTCATTGGTTTCTTTTGGAATTTTTATTGTTTGATGAAAGGCAATTAAAGACTCTGATGGTGCCAATTAAAGATCTGAAGAAAAAGAAGTTGGTGTTCCCATGATCTTGTGGTGCAACACAGTGATAGTGTAAACACCCATTAGCCATTACAGCTCTCATTAGTCCCTGAAAACCACTCATTAGTGTCCTCAGACACCAGAGATAAGTACAGTAAATGAGACAGATCTATCAACATATTAATTGTGTGCAAAACCAGGGCTTCCATCACATTCCACACAGTGACAACCAGAAAGCTCCTGCAAGAAACCAACCTGAGCACAGAGCTGGAGTGGAGGAAGATGCTGTGAGAAGTACCACAGATCAGACACTTCATTCAGACACAGAGCAGGTTCATCTGGAGTTCAGGCTGCTATTAACTGTCCCAGTTGTTTAGCCAAGGCTAAATTTTACAGCACCTATTGATTTCACTTGAAGCTCTGTTCCAGAGTCAGTGCAGAAGTGAGGGCTGTCAGTCTGCAGCTTTCCACCCACCCTGCTGGTTACCAACCTCAGCAGATGGGTGAGGAGCTGGATACCCAGCATCACAGAGGATAAAGCTGAGCCCATCAGAGCACTGCTCACTGCTGAAGATGCCAGAATCACTTCTCAGCTTGATACTGAAGCTCTGAGTGCTCCCCAGCACACTCAGAATACAGAAGCCTCCTTTCTCACATGAGTATCTTTATTTAGCAACTATTAATTCTTCTTTCTCCCTGGGCCCGTGCGAGTTTCATGAACTCTTTTCACAAAAGTCTGTCATTAGAACCTTTTCTTGTCCATCTGCTCCTTACCCACCAACTTCTACTCCTCATTTTAACATCACACATCCAGCTTTTCACAGCTTCATCTTTGTGGGAAAACTCTGCTGAAGTGCAACACAATCAGCAAAGCAAAACAATTATTGGGATCCCTGCAGAACACAAGAGAAGGCAACAGCACTAAAATTAATGCCACTGTTGAAATCAATATTATGGCCCCTCCCAGAATACTGGTTTTATTTTTGTTTTCTTTATCTCAGAAATAATACAGCAGAGAGGGAAAAGAGTTCAAAGATGAGTCACAAAAATGGAGCCAGGCAACCAGGAATTTAATTAGAAGATGTAATTATAAACTGATACTGTTTAGTTCTGGAAGGAAAAGTATTTCATGCAGTGACACAAACCAACAAACTGCATTAGGAGTAAAACGAGTTCCCACTTACTGCATCTGGGAGTACAAGAATATTATAAATAAATCTGAAAAGAAAAGAAAAAAGCACCTTTAATGCATTCCTTAAAAAAAACAAAATGAAGGAATCCACCAGGTGTTGGGGAATGAATGAAATTTTACACACACACACAAAAAAAAATTGAGTAGGGCATGACAAGAGATATTGCTATAGCTGAACACCTGCAAGTGAAGGGCTGGTGGCACTGGGGACATTGTGGTGACATTTAGAGACAGCCATACCAGGCCAAATGATTGTTCTAGAAAACTGAGGAGAGAATCTGTCCTCTGAAGCTGTTCTGTCTGGTCAGTGTCAGAAAGATTCCAAAGGTTTGAAAGCATCTGCTGTGCTCTCTATTTAAGGTTGGTGACCCCCTTAGGCCTGGTCACTGTCACCATGAACATCACTTTTCTCCTGGTTGCCACAATTCAAGCAAGCAGTGAGGGGCATTTCTGCAGACATTTGTTATCCTCCCCTCTGAGCTCAAGTGGGAAAGAATAAATTGGATTTTTTGGCCATTCTTTGGACAGTGGGCTCTGGTTTAAATACATAACATGGTTTATAGAACATTTCAGAAATCCCCCCCCATGTTTCAGAGTGGTTTTACTGAACGTGTGAGCAGTTCCTACACCCTGCTCACCACTCCTGCAGCACCAGGGGTTCCAGCAAAAGTCACTTTACCACAATATAAGACCCAAGTCCTTAACCAAAAGCCATGATACAGTCATCCCAAATAATTTTAACACTCCGTATTCCAGCTGTAACAGAAGAAAAATGGTTCAAGGAATATTGTGACCTTACTGCCCCCTATTCTGAAGCTTAGAAAATTACAACTTGCCCTGCACTCCACATTCTGACTGGCTCAGCAGGGGCAGGAAACAATATTCCTGGAAAGGAAAAGAAAGTGGAAATGTGGTTTCTCTTAGTTCCATAAAATTCTCCTTCCCACACACTGTCTGTGTTCCTGAAGTAAAGGTTTGTGACCACTTCATGCACAAGGCACAATGGGGACTGAGCTTATTTTTATCTTGAACCAGTCTTGGAAATTCTTTGGAAGAATAAATCAGCAGCACCCAACCAACCAAATAAACCCATGAAGTGGCATGGGGTGGGTGGATCACCCAAATACTCCATCTCCCACTGGGGGATTTTTCTCTTCTTGACACACAGACTCATGAAAGGAGGGCCACAGGAAAAAATCCAAGGATTATACATTTTCCCATATCTACTTTTTCTCCCCACTCTGTAAATATCTGCTAGCACATCAGCTCTAGCTCTTACTCTGATTTTCTGCCCCTGTTGGTCTGCTCAGCACCATCAGTTCATGTGGCCAGAAGGGAAGAGGTTGGTCCATGCTGCAGCAGCCCTATCATCTGAGTGCTTTAACAGAGACTCTGTGGCACTATTTCTTTTCAGCTACTGATGCTTTGGCTTTTGAGGAATTGAGGCTGCTCAGCCCTTTATAAGCAAGAATGAGATGCAAGATCACAAGGTCCAGATAGTTTAAATAAATGGATATTCCTACACATCCACACATTTTCTCTGTTTCAATTTCCTTGCCAGCTTACTGGTCTCTGCCTGGGAACCAATCTGATTATTTTATTTAGGTTTGTAGGAAACAAAAAAGCTAAACTTAGCTATTGCTTATTTTAATGTTCAAACTTGGATGTTATCCTGACAGTGACAGCAGAGAAGGATCTGAGTTTTATCCATCCCATCCTTTTGGGGTTTAGCAGCTTTTTTGGGGCAACATTTCAGGAAAAAAGAACCATGCAACAAGCTATACAGTCTTTTCCCAACAAAAAACCACTTGAGTCTAGCATCTACCTCTTGTATTTGTCTGTAACAGAATCCTCAGCCTCTAAAAAGGGAATGGGAAATAAATGGGCAACACCAAAACCTTCACTGGCATTTACTCAGCAAACTGCTCAGACCTCACTTCCAAGAGTCCCTACAATAATACCTCTAAGAACCAATAAATACATCTGATATTGTGATTAATCATTGGCATGATGGGGCTATTTCTTTCTAAGTAAATTCTATTGAAGGTATTTCAGACTCCATCAGGGCAATCCTTCACCACTGGTTTCCTTTCTCTTCCCATCCAAATTATACTGAGTAGAACAACATGAAGAGTGTTGATTCTCTGCCTTCCATAAATCAGGGTAGAAGCAACAGATGTTACAGTCACCTTGAACTGTTTCTTCTTTTTAGAAGTAAAAGAATTCATTTTTGAGTAAAATACTATATTTTTTCCATAAATCCAAGATAATTTCCTTAATGCAGAAACAAGTCCTCCTCAAACTCTTTCATCAAAAGGCCTTAAAGTAGAACTCCTATCATTGTATTTAAAACAACCCTCCTGCAGGATTCTAATTCACAAACTGAATGAATTCCAGGTGATCAGAATGTTTGTACCAATGTACAGGGGTCAACAATGACAGATTCACTTCTTTTTAACCAGGAAATAGTTTCACTCTTTCCTCTAGAAGTTTTCCATGTTTTCTGTTTTATTTTTTCTTCTTCATATTGCAAATATTCCTTCCCCTTTCCTACTCCCAGTCCTACCTATTTTCCCTACATTATTTACAGGCACAAATTTCCATGTCAGCCCATGAACAAGAAATTTCCAAATAAAGTAAAGCATGAACAAATTACTCTTCTTACATCAAAACCTTTCAGGCAAACCTCCCAGTCTCTTTGTTGGATCCTGAAGGGGATTCTGGAGGAACAATGAAGCTTAGGTTTTGAGCAAAGGTAATTTCAGAGGTGGAATCACAGCTTAAGGAACTCCCCAGAGAATTTCCTTGATGCAAAGCTAACAAGACTTTGCAATAATTTCTTAGGAACTGGCCTCAGTCCAAGCTGGATTTTAAACAGAGATTATAAAGCAAACACCATCCCCCACAAGTATTAAGAAAGAAGAAAATAACAGAATGGGGGCTACAGAAATGGTCTCTACTGTGGGACCAAAACCTGTCAATCAAGGGGGTTGACAGGCATCAGAGATTGACAGACAGGGCCTCTCTCTTGACTTCCGTTATCTGGGGGAATGGGGAAAGTGTCTGCAAGAAGATGTTAAATTGCCAAAGTCATTACCAGGCACCAATTACCAAAGAAAAGATAACAAGGTGTATTTTAGAAAAATCGATGCAACAACACGCATTTCAATAAAGGGAGTTTTTCAGAACTTTAGAAAACAAAATGAACTATTTAGGGAATACATGGTGGTTTTTTCATGGAATGCCAAGCACTTGACTGTGCCAGCAGGCTTTGGAGATTCATCACTATTCTCTCTGTATTTTGTACTGGGGCCAGAGGTCAACCAACAAATATTTCCCTTTGACGTTTCTTCAGCTGAACAGAAGGAAAGAAAGCAAGCTCTGGACCCCAATTATTAAATCTTAGGTTTTATGCTCAGCAAACTACAGTCCAAAAGTCAATTTGCTTCCCAAGTGCATTTATTCTAGTTGCAGAAGTAAATTCTATTATATGTTAATAAGTTACTAAAAAAAAAAAAAAGACCCAAAGACCTTGATATTTACGGCCAGATTAGATTTTTTTCATTCACCCAGGTTGAAAAGGCCCCTTAGGAATGGTGTCAGACCCACTGCAAGAGCTTCTCAGAGGCTGCCTGAGCTCATCACTCTATTCAGAATTTTTTATGTAGTCACGATCTAAGTCAAGTGAAATTAAATTTCTTTTGACAGAAAAATTAAGAATCCTGCAACGGAGGCTTTGAGAAAATAAAGTCTTTTCTCTGATGCCAGGAGGCAGTCCCATTGTTTCTGTCACCTTTTTTTCTCCCAGCAAAACAATTCTTTTCAAATGAAATTGTTCACTTACTGTGACTTGTAGTGTGCTTGCCTTCAAGCTCTCATAACAGTAATTAAAAGCACTGCAAATATGGTGAACACATGTAAGGATGCATCCATTGATGCCCACTTGTTTTTTGAATAATTCCAAGTGCTTTCCTTCTTTTCATTTAGCTGACATCAGAGGATTCACTTTCAGAAGCTCCTTTCACTTTCAGTGGAAACAAAAGAAGGTTTTCCATTATTATAGTTCCATCTCTGATCTGCAAGAATATTATGGCCAGAGAGCACTGAATTCAGAGGACCTCTGAGACATCTTCTCTCTCTCCTTCTGCATTCAATACCAGGTGAAATATCCCATACCAGCTAATGCACCCTACACCATGGCCCATGGAGGGAAACATGGAGAATGCTTTGTATTTCACAGAATCATAGAATCCTAGAATTGGCTGGGTCGGAAGGGACCTCAGAGCTCATCAAGTCCAACCCTTGCTCCACTCCCCCCGTGGTTCCCAGCCCATGGCACTGAGTGCCACATCCAGGCTCTTTGGAAATATCTCCAGGGATGGAGAATCCACCCCTTCCCTGGGCAGCCCATTCCAATGGCTGAGCACCCTCTCCAGAAAGAAATTCTTTCTCATGTCCAACCTAAACCTCTCCTGGCACAACTTGAGACCTCTTGTGCCCTCTTGTCTTGCTGAGAGTTGCCTGGGAAAAGAGCCCAACCCCCCCCTGGCTCCAACCTCCTTTCAGGGAGTTGGAGAGAGTGATGAGGTCTCCCCTGAGCCTCCTCTTCTCCAGCCTCAACACCCCCAGCTCCCTCAGCCCTTCCTCACAGGACTTGTGCTGGATCCCTTCCCAGCCTCCTTGCTCTTCTCTGGACCTGCTCCAGCACCTCAATCTCCTTCCTGAGCTGAGGGGCCCAGAACTGGACACAGGACTCAAGCTGTGGCCTCCCCAGGGCTGAGCACAGGGGCAGAATCCCTTCCCTGGACCTGCTGGCCACGCTGTTCCTGAGCCAGCCCAGGATGCCCTTGGCCTTCTTGGCCACCTGGGCACACTGCTGGCTCCTCTTCAGCTTCCTGGCAATCCAGACTCCCAGCTCCCTTTCTGCCACTCTGTGCCCAGCCTGGAGCTCCCCATGGGGTTGTTGTGGCCAAAGTGCAGGACCCAGCACTTGGCCTTTCCTAATGGTCTCCTCCCTGAAAAACTAAGAAAAAAATAAAATTAAAAAACAAAAAAACAAAAAACAAAACAAAACAAAACAAAACAAAAAAAAAAAAAAAAAAAAAAAAAGTAAGACAACCCATTCTGGTTTTTAAATATAAGCAAACTGGTCACACACCAAAAATAATCACTCACAAGTTAGACAAAATCCCCTCTAAAACCCAGAAAGTTGGAACCTCAGCACTAGCTATATATAAACCTGCATTTCCTGGGCTCTACCAGATTCTAATTAGTACTAGATGATTACTAGATCTTAATGCAGACATATGCCACAAGTCTTTGACCAAAATCTGTGTATTTGAGGCACTGCCACAGTACCCATGGACACAGCAGAAATATTTCATACGTGGTTTTGTATCACTTTAACCTAAATTAATCAGTTCTTCCATAAGGGTAGAGGCTGTAGAAGCAGCCATAGTTCAGTTTAAAACACTGGCTGGCTCCAAGCTTTAAAGGAAGAGATGTTTAGCAGGAGATTTCAGACTTGTAGCACAACCTCTGCCAACCCTTCCAATGCTGATTTGGGAGATTTGAATTTACACTCTTGATCTTCTGCAATCTTCCCACCCAGTGCAGGCTGACATCTGACTCCTGTACCTTTGCCTTCCTGCAGAACCCTCCTGCCACATCATTTAATCAAATCAACACTGCTTTCCATACAATTATGAAACATAACAGGACACAGAAAAAAAAAAAAAAAAAAAAAAGTCAAACCTCAAAAGCAGCTCAAAGCTAATTAATTTCTGTTACTAGTGAAAGAACAACCACTTAACATGTCTTTTCTTATTTAAATTACCACTGACAGCACCTGCTTTTTTATTCTTGGGAAATCCTGCTACAATACTAGTTAAATTATGTAAGACTGGAATTTATGAAGATAAGGCAATTACCATTACAAAAACAATTCCAGGTTACAATTTATGGTGAAAAGAAAAGTTAGGATGCTCTATTAAATCATTCAGTGATGCAGTATATACTTAGTTAATCCTTCCAGTTGTGAAAATTTAGGGCTAAGTTGCATCATTGGGTTTAGTAATTAATTGTTTAAATATATATTTTGTTTTAATCTACACTGTTAAGGAATAATGCAACTTAATGAGCAGCACATGCACAAACTTGTGTGGCAACCACGTAGTTCATATAAATAACAGAAAACAGAGAAATTACTGAATTCCTGGCAACATCAGAAGGAAATTTTGCCATCATGGTACCAGGCATCTCCTGGCACCTGGACCTTCTGACCTTTGTGAGAAAATAAAGTTTATTTAGCATTTTCTGTGCATTCTCTTCTTACAGAAAATTAAAATGCCTCTGTTGGAAGCAAGAGGCTTGGACTCAGAGCTGCTCGTCTGCCTGTACCTGAAAAAAGAGATTGCCCATCCATAAATCCACCTCTTCTGTGGTACAGGAGTGCCAGGACAGGCTTTGCTTCCAGGCTTAAAGAGGATCCAGGCTTAAAGACTTCCCAGATAGGAAACACAAAATGCCAATTATGCAAAGCTGTGATTTCCTTTCCCAGGAATGGCTCTCCTATAGTGAAAAAGTACAGAAATATCTTTGTTTCTTAGCAGAAATGCTCATGAAACTTTGGAGGATGGATCTTGAAGGTCTGTTATTACATAGGGTATTTATTCATATCACAAAAGCTACAATAAATAACACTGAGGTTGTAAGAAAATGAAGTGAGAGAAGGATCAATCTTTTAATCCTTGCCTCTTAAGAAAAATGTCCCAAGTGAGTTAGGACACATCCAAAGGAAGTTCTTACTGGCACTCATGTGTCCACACTTGTTTTGTTTGTGGTTTGTTTTGTTTTCAAATTCATTAAGGTGACATAAACAGGGAAGAAGAGGGATTCAGAAAACATCCTAACTCCATTTTTATTATTTTTGAGTGGCTGGACAGGACACCCAAATATTCTTGCAGAACCCCTGAACTGGTTGAGTGCTGAGTGGGAATTTTGATGACATATTTCAAGCATATTGCTTTTATTCTTTTATTCTTATCTCACTACTCTGCACTGGTTTTTTTTTTTTATTTCCATGCTCCTTTTGTATTGCCCAGCCCTGAGGCTCCATAGCCCAGAAAAGGAAGTGACTGGGATCTCTTCTCTTTTGGGACTAAAGTCCTCCCAGATCAAATGAATTCAGAGAGGTTCATTCAAATGTCATTCAGAGAGGTTCTGAAAACCCAGTCCAGACCACAGGAAATTCTGTGTGCCCTACAAACCCAGAGAGGAGGGACAGAGGGAAGAGAAATGAAAAACCAAACCAACCACCCCAGACCAACAGATTCGTCCTCCCAGATGAGTCTGGCAGGACAAAGAAAATTAATGTTGGAATTTCAGCCTTAATCCATTCCTGAGCAGGAAGAGCAATCACTTTTGCCTTAACCTCAGCTTTGGAAACACTGCTTTGCATACATGCTGCTTCAACATTTCTGGGTTGCAATTCAGCATCAAATAATCAATAGTCAAGACTCTTCCCTTTGCAGCCCCTCTGACACACCAGCCCAAATTCCACCTTCTGTGAGAGTGCTGACACCACTGGAAATGGAAGAACAAATTTCACATATCTCTGTGTCCTAAAGAACATTTTTCTGCAAGACAGATGATATTTTATGAATTTTTGCTGGTTTCTGGTACATGCCTGTAGTGTGGAACCCTGGTTCCATTCTCTCGATTGATAGGACTATTTCCTCTGTTTCCCACACATGCACATGTAAATAATAAACACACCTAAAAATTCATAATGATAAAATTTACCATGTATAGAAACCTTTCAATGTATAAAGTAACAGCACCTGTATTTTTTAGCAGACTTTTTGAGAGGATTTTTTTAGTCTTTGGTGCAGCAGAGATGCCCCTGATCAGAAATCCAAAGATTTTCTGCCACTTTCAAACCAATTTCTGGTCTAATTACAGCTATACTATCTTTTTTACAGCAGGCACACACTAGAGGCAATCTGCAAATATAATCCATGAGAAATTACTTTATCTTCATTCAGATAAGCTCCTTGTTATCAAGAACACTGCTGTAATGCTGGAACCACAACAGAGCTCATTAGCAAAATCTCTGTGTAATAGGAACATACTTTAAGATGTAGACAGGTGTAAAACAAACTGAACTTACCATCTTTGTTTTACCAATAAAAAAATTCTCCAAGATAAACAGAAAATAAACCATAAGGGAGTAAACTTTACCCTATTTTACAGCAAAATTTTCAGGACTTTTAAATGTCCTCATTTGGTGACATTTGTGCTTTTCCTAGATGAAACTCTGACTGAATGTCCTAATTAAGGCAGGAAAATTCAAGGTTTACAGGGAGAATCTAGAGAGAGAGGGGCAGTGGCAATTACATTTTCTGTGTTCATCGAGCACATAAATAGCTTCAAAGAAAATTCAGCAAGACAAAACTATGCTCTGGCTTTCTCCAGAGATGAACCCAGACTGTATTTTTTCCCCATACACTTGGGATTTTCCTGGTAGCACTGAGGGGACCTGTGGCACTTTCTTGAATTGCTTGAAAAACTTAAACAGATCCATTCAAAATAAAACACAAACTGTGTGACCTGATCCTAAAACACTACAATAACCAACCCAAAAAAAAGGTCAAAAGAAACACAAAATAAAAAGCCCAAGAATCTAAGGGAGATCAGGTATCTGCATAGACTGTTCTGTGTCTGTTAGATCTCAGGATTTGGGCTCTTTGTACATCTGCAGCATGTTCAGGCCTTCAAGAATTTACAGGAAATAAAAAAATGGGAGACATTTCCAATCAAGAAGTTTGCTGTATGCCCCCCCACAAACAAAAAAAGGAAATATCCAAGGATGTGACTTAATCTCCACTCCTCAGCTCTATAAAGATCATCACTCCTTCAGCATCCTTGGTTATCTTGATGTTTGACTCAGCTTTGATAAGAGATTGGGTTAGAACTCATCTTAGAACTGGTTCCTTTGGAAGGGACTGTTTAAGATTACTGAATACAACCCTTAACAAAACACTGCCTGGGCTACCACTGGAATGTATCTTTTAAGAGGTTTAACACTTGGACCTGATCTTAAAGGTCTTTTCCAACGAGAATAATTCCATGATTCTAATCACTGCAATCACATCTTTTCAGTAGTCCCAGGAAGCTTTAATTCTGAGCTCACAGCCCTCACAGGTAACAGATTTCCATTAACTTATCCTAAAAGTTTTCTGATCCAAGATATTTAAACACCAGGAATCCATCAATAAAAGGCCAGGTAGATCCAGTCTGCCTGATTCCTGCCTGAAAGTCCTGGGACTTATTTTGCAGTAGTTGAGGTGTAACTTTATATGTTGCTGTTCCCTCCTGTTCTGAATCCTTGGGCAGACAGGAATCACCAGACCAGCTTCCAAATGGGATTCTGCAGAAATGGGCCAGAGTTGGGAGGACAATCAGAATGCTCCAGCCCTAACAGAGAAGTTCTGCGAGCTGTGCTGAGCTTCCTAACCCTGCTGGAGGATCCAGGCATCTTCTGTGTCCCAGCTGCACATCTGGAGCTCAGCGTGCACTAAAAGGTCCCCTCTCCAGTCTGGGTTAACTCTGGATCCCACTCAGCCAACTGCAATGCTCCCAGTAGCCTCTAAAAATACTCCAGGTCTCTGGAAGAATCCTCTGCCTTCCTGGGGAGTCAGTGTGACAGCAATCACCACATCTTCTTGTCACTACAACACTCTGACAGTGCCAGTGACTGTCACCCGTGTTTGCAGATTATTCCACTCAGTATTCACCATTTCACAGCATTCTTCTGAAAAAGCTGTCAGCCCACAGCTTGGACAGGGGCATCTGTGCTGGGTCAGGAACTGGCTGGAACGGGCCCAGAGAGTGGTGCTGAACGGGGCTGCATCAAAATGGCGGCCGTGGTGTCCCCCAGGGATCAGTGTTGGGCCCAGTGCTGTTTAATATCTTTAGTGAGGATTTAGATGAGGGGATTGAGTCCATCAGCAGCAAATTTGCAGATGACACCAAGCTGGGGGGAGTGTGGATCAGCTGGAAGGCAGGAGGGCTCTGCAGAGGGACCTGGACAGACTGGAGAGTTGGGCTGATCCCAACGGGATGAGGTTCAACATTCCAAGTGCTGGGTCCTGCACTTTGGCCACAAGAACCCCATGGGGAGCTCCAGGCTGGGCACAGAGTGGCAGAAAGGGAGCTGGGAGTCTGGATTGCCAGGAAGCTGAAGAGGAGCCAGCAGTGTGCCCAGGTGGCCAAGAAGGCCAATGGCATCCTGGGCTGGCTCAGGAACAGCGTGGCCAGCAGGTCCAGGGAAGGGATTCTGCCCCTGTGCTCAGCCCTGGGGAGGCCACAGCTTGAGTCCTGTGTCCAGTTCTGGGCCCCTCAGCTCAGGAAGGAGATTGAGGTGCTGGAGCAGGTCCAGAGAAGAGCAAGGAGGCTGGGAAGGGATCCAGCACAAGTCCTGTGAGGAAGGGCTGAGGGAGCTGGGGGTGTTGAGGCTGGAGAAGAGGAGGCTCAGGGGAGACCTCATCACTCTCTCCAACTCCCTGAAAGGAGGTTGGAGCCAGGGGGGGGTTGGGCTCTTTTCCCAGGCAACTCTCAGCAAGACAAGAGGGCACAAGAGGTCTCAAGTTGTGCCAGGGGAGGTTTAGGTTGGACATTAGAAAGAATTTCTTTCTGGAGAGGGTGCTCAGCCATTGGAATGGGCTGCCCAGGGAAGGGGTGGATTCTCCATCCCTGGAGCTATTTCAAAAGAGCCTGGATGTGGCACTCAGTGCCATGGGCTGGGAACCACGGGGGGAGTGGAGCAAGGGTTGGACTTGATGAGCTCTGAGGTCCCTTCCAACCCAGCCAATTCTAGGATTCTATGATTTTCCAACCTTCCAAGGATTCCCACAAGTCTTTTCCTTGCACAGTTGCTCTTAACCCAGGTTCTCTGACTCCCCTGCAGTCCCCCAGCCCCAGCAGCTCCTGTGTCACCCCACGGCAGCCTGGAAATAGTTAAGGTGACAGGAGAGTGGTGCTATGTAAAGGAGAAATTTCCCTGTCCTTGCCTCCATGGATGGCTGGGATGAAAGTGACAGCCCACCTTAGTGATGGTGGAATAATTGGTTGTTCAGCTCTGTCCTTGTCAGAGCTCTGACAGTTCTGCAGATGTCCTGCTCAGCTCTCCAAAGGTTAGGCTCAGCTGGAGCTGCTGGTCATTAATCATTCCTTCCTGACAGGCCCTGAGCAGCCCACAGCTGCCACTCTGTCCCCACCAATCCCTCTCCCACCCAGCCCTCTGTAATCACTGCTGGGTTTCCTAAGAGGATCCAGGAGAAGGGAATATTCATTTCACTGCAAGGCACTGGGTGCTGCCTTCTCTCTGGGTTGTTCTCGCAGCAAAAGGCTGAGAACACAAATTTGGTGTCTGTGTCCAAGGCAGCCGGTACCAAAGCAGTGAGCTGTGAGTCTGGATGTACAAGAAGAGCATAAAAATCACAGAGTTTTTGCAGTGTCTGTAATGAGTTCATGTAATAATGATTTGCAGCTCTAGTATCATAGACAGATTGAAGGTGGAGGGATGTGGTATCACAATAACCCTGCGTGGGTACAGGAGAGCTGCAAAGTGAACCTGATTTGGTGGAGATGGGGAAAAAAAGAAAGAACAAAAAGGAACAAAAAGAACAAAAAAAGAACAAAAAGGAACAAAAAGGAACAAAAAAGAACAAAAAAGAACAAAAAAGAACAAAAAAGAACAAAAAAGAACAAAAAAGAACAAAAAAGAACAAAAAAGAACAAAAAAGAACAAAAAAGAACAAAAGAATAAAAAAATAAGATTTTAAAAATATATTAAAATATAAAGAATAAAAAAGAATAAAAAAGAATAAAAAGATTAAAAAGGAATAAAGAAGAATAAAAAATAACAAAGAATAAAAAAGAATACTAAAGAATAAAGAATAAAAAAGAATAAAAAAGAATAAAAAAGAATAAAAAAGAATAAAAAAGAATAAAAAAGAATAAAAAAGAATAAAAAAGAATAAAAAAGAATAAAAAAGAGTAAAAAAGAATAAAAAAGAATAAAAAAGAGTAAAAAAGAATAAAAAAGAATAAAAGAATAAAAGAATAAAAGAATAAAAGAATAAAAGAATAAAAGAATAAAAGAATAAGATTTTTTAAATATATAAAAATATAAAGAATAAAAAAAATAAAAAAGAATAAAAAATAATAAAGAGTAAAAAAGAATAAAAAAGAATAAAAGAGAATAAAAGAGAATAAAAGAGAATAAAAGAGAATAAAAGAGAATAAAAGAGAATAAAAGAGAATAAAAAATAAAAAAGAATAAAAGAATAAAAGAATAAGATTTTTAAAATATATAAAAATATAATAATAAAAAATAAAAAAGAATAAAAAAGAATAAAAAAGAATAAAAAAGAATAAAAAAGAATAAAAAAGAATAAAAAAGAATAAAAAAGAATAAAAAAGAATAAAAAAGAATAAAAAAGAATAAAAAAGAATAAAAAAGAATAAAAAAGAATAAAAAAGAATAAAAGAATAAGATTTTTTAAATATATAAAAATATAAAGAATAAAAAGAATAAAAAGAATTTAAAAAAAGAATAAAAAAAGAATTTTAAAATAATAAAAAAGAAAGGTCATGTGACTACATCACTGAACAACCAGGAAAAGAAAAGCTCCAATGCCTTCTCCTGACCTGGTAATTTTTTCCAGCCACTGGATGTCTCAGGACTGCACCAGCTGCTCCACTGTCTGTGCACTCAGAGACAGAAAAGTCCTGTTGGCCTCGCCCAGGTGATGGATAATTTTCAGAAGTTCACCCCCATGAGGGATTTCTTTGGATTATTCTGTTTACACCAGAACCCATAAGAATCACCCATGAGGAGGCACATTTAGAGAAAGAGAACTCCTAAAATAATTCCAGTACACACAGAGCACCGTGACCACTGCCAAAATGCCTCCGAGAGGAGCAGTTTGCACCCCAGAGACCTGAGAGCACCCAGGGTTAACAAACCAGCCTGGAGTTTGTTACCCATCTACATTTAGCTGGATTTTGGGTTTCCACAGCTCATGCACCCACAAGAAAACCCAAGTGGGTTCCAAAACTGAAATCTAAATGGAAAAAAGGGCACAGGTAAGGATGGCAAAGGAACCCTTCTCAGAAAAACAGGAAAAGCAAAGAAAAGGTACCATAGCTGCAGTCCCTCAGAGGTTCTACAGTCTTTTTTTTTTTTTTCCCAGTTTATCTACTCATTAATGTATGTTAAGGCAAACTATGAAACCTCCAGTTAGGAAAAAACACAAATATATTACTTAAGAACCTTGATTAAATGAAATAAACATCAGCCCACAGACTACCACTGTATTACAGCTGCAAAGAGTGTCTAGAGAAATAAAAATTATTCCCCACTACACAATCTTAGTACAAGATTGAATCCTAGAATGGGCTGGGTTGGAAGGGACCTCAGAGCTCATCAGCTCCAACCCTTGCTCCACTCCCCCCGTGGTTCCCAGCCCATGGCACTGAGTGCCACATCCAGGCTCTTTTGAAATATCTCCAGGGATGGAGAATCCACCCCTTCCCTGGGCAGCCCATTCCAGTGTCTGATCACCCTCTCCAGAAATAAATTCTTTCTAATTTCTAAATTCTTCTAATTTCTAAAGTGGCCACAAACTTTTCTCAATGCTGTGAGCATTGCAGGAATCATAATTCCAAATAATTGATTAACTGTCTAGACCACAAAGTTTCCAAAGGAATAAACAAGGACATGAAGTAATTAGCATTCTTCCTTTTAATTCACAAATTCTGTCTTCCCAGATAAAAAGCAAAATGCCTCAGGCTCCATTCCAGGCCCACAGATCCCAACAAGCTTGAAAGGGAGAAGAAGGTGCTAGAGACAGAGATGAGTGACACTGGGATTACACTGGGATGGTGACATTAATCCCCAGTGAAGCCTTCCCAGCACCCACAGGATGCACAGAGCCTGTTCCTGAATTTCTTGAGCCAATGGGATTTGGGCAACAAAAGGAGTTAGAGCTGAGGGTATTCAGTTAACTCCAGGAAATTGTTAATTCAGCTGAAAAGAGAAAAATCTCAGTGATCTCTCCAGGGTTCAGAGTGCTTCTCAAGCACCAAAAAATGGCAAATTAACACTGAATAAACTACCAGCACTTTTAGCCACCATGGCAACTGCACCATTGCTGGGGGCTGCACCAGGACACCCAAAAAATGTTACAGCTCTAGAGACTGAAACAGAATAAAAGCAAAACCAAAACAGACGTGGACCAATCCCCTTGCTTTATGAATTTTTTCCTAATTACTATTATTTTCTAATTACTCTTATCCTTATGCATGGCAGCAATCCCAGCTAAAGAGTCACCCAAATGCAAAACAAGAAGTTACACAGTGACTCTGGTTTGAGAAAAAATTTGGTTCCACAGGAACAGATCCAGTAGAATAAAATTCCTGGCCAGAAACCTTGGGCAAGACCCAAAATCCTCACCATGCTCTGTGTGTCTGTAATAACTGAAAGACTTCTCCAAACAAAACATGCACGTTATCTCTCCTTTCTATCTTTTTCTTTTTTTCTATCTTTTTTTTCTATTTTTTCTTTTTTTTTTTTTCTATCTATCTTCTCCTATCTATCTTTTCCTTGACCACACCAGGAGCCACACGCAGTGATTAACTGAGTAAGTTTTCAAGTCAGCAAGAACTGTATTTCTGTAATGATTTAACAAGAAACCAAAAGCCTGCTGAATGAGCTGGGCAGATGCATTGGATATCTACCTAAAATACCAACTTTTTTTGTGTATTCTCAATGCTACAGAAAGCAAGGAATCCCATTTCTTGTGAAATTCAGCTGTGCCCCTTCCTTTCTGCTTCCCCACATACCTCACTCATCAGTAAAATGAACTTGCAGCTCTGAAACATCTGAAGAACACTTTGAGATTCTTAGAGAAGTATCATGAGCAGTAAATTCAATTACTTTTATTATTGTGCTCCCTCTGCTGGTTCCAAAAAAAAAAAAAAAAAATCACTATTGGGGAAAAACCAACAGAATTCTGGCTCAAAATTGTGTGCTACTGATACACAAAAGGTGGGCACTGAAAACCCCCAGTATCTTGATTTGGGTTTCTTAAGATTCAGAGGAAGAGACTTGTGATTTTTTTCACAGACTGAGAAAGACAAGTTTGAGGGCAAGAGCACCTAGAAAAACATTGCAAATAGTTGGGGAAGCAACTGCTTCCTGTTCCTGCAGGATAATTCAGATAATACAGAGCAGACAGAGACTTCTCTGCCTCCATCTCTGGAGAGATGGAGTTGGATGGATAAAGAGTCCAGAAGTTCCAGCCTCCTCTAGGAAAAATGCCAGTTTTCTGCTGCCCTCCCCTTTCCTCCCCTTTCACCCAGCTCTAGAGGCACCAGAGGCTTCCAGCAGAGCTGTCATTTAGTTATTTCTGTGCTCATCCACACTGCTCTCAAATGTCCCAGAGCATCAGCAGAAAGCTGAGATCAGGAGACTATGAATTTTCAGCACACTTTTACTGATTTTATTTTATTTCTTTCTTTAGTTGCAACTCACTATTGATATGACGACTAAAAGCTGAGAAAATTGCAGATTATTTACCAATAAGTACTGCTAAAAACTACAGATCTGCTTCTTGTGTTGAATGATTTTTTTTTTTTTTTTTTTTTTTTTTTTTTTTTTTTTTGTCAGATGTTTTCTATGTTTTGCAAAGTTCTGCAAATTTTAAGGAAGACAGTGTAGGCTTTTTTGCTTCTAATACAGAAACTAGTGGCTGATTTTCTATGAAAATTAACATGATCAAACGTTCAAAGAGGCAGAGACACAACCCAAACGACAACATCTTGTCTATAGAAAAATGTCATCCAATAAATAGCTTGGAAACCATGACAACACTGCTGTCTAGAGTTCACCCGAGCTCAATCAAGCCATAATCAAGAATTTTCTTATGTGATTGTCCATTATCTCCTTTTCTCAGCCATAGATGCACATTACAGCAGTAAAAAGAGCTGAATGGAATCAGCAGCATAAATATCGTGGTTCTCTACATCTGTTCCTCAAGGAGCTGAAAAAAAAAAATCTGGAGTTTCTCTGGGACAGTCAGGAGAGTCCTGTGCTGATTCTGCACAGGTTGCAAACCAAAAGAAAAAGTATTACCACAGGTCAGTGTTATTAAAAATATATTAATTTTGTCAGAGTTGATGAAAGAGAAAGTCTGTACAGCTTTGTGAAGATAGATGCATCCCACAGTGACTACTCCACCCCTCAAATGATGAGAATGTGCCTAAAAGGAGAGCACAAGTGATATATATATTTAGCAAGTGATTATATATTTAGCAAATGATTATATATTTAGCATGAAGAACAAGGTTTTAGGCCAGATAATTCCTGTGTACATTAATTAGACTAAAGGCTTGTTAATAGCAACACAGTCATTTGAAGACTGTGCTGAAGAGAAGTAAAAATTTTATTTTTAAGTTTGTTTGAAAAGGGTACAACCTTCTTCAGCCTTCAGGTAAACTTCCTGAGACAGTTCTGGAAGATGTCATCAAGTTATAAAATAAAACCAAAATAAATCTATAAATCTATAGATACCCATTTTTTTTTTCTATATCCAAAAATGTTTCGGCTGTTTTTTGGTTGTGTTTGTTTAAATCAGTAATTTAAATATGGATTTGATTAGTAACTTGGAATCCTTAAATGTTCTGAAGTTCAGTGGGACATCAGCACAGCTTCTCAGGCAGAAACTGAAGATGATGTCAGGAAAGAATTCAGGACTGTAAAAAATAATGAACCAGCTGCCTGTTTGTATTGTGGGGTTTTTTTAAATTACAAATATCTAATCCATCTATCATATCACTGACAAAGGTTACCCTGCAACAGGAAAATGGGTTCTTCCTTCCCCTCCAAGAAAATAGTGGGGGAAAAAAAACCAAAAAAACCAAAAAACCAAAAAAACAAAAAAACAAAAAACAAAAAACAAAAAAACAAAAAAACAAAAAAACAAAAAAACAAAAAAACAAAAAAACAAAAAAACAAAAAAACAAAAAAACAAAAAAACAAAAAAACAAAAAACAAAAAAACAAAAAAACAAAAAAACAAAAAACAAAAAACAAAAAAACAAAAAACAAAAAACAAAAAAACAAAAAAACCAAAAAACCAAAAAAACAAAAAAAAACAAAAAAAAAAACCAACCAAACAAACAAAAACAAACAAAAAAAAAACCACAAAAAACCCACAAAAAACCAAAAAACAAAAACAAAAAAACAAAAACAAAAAAACAAAAAAACAAACCAAAAAAAAAAAAAAACAAAAAAAACAAAAAAACAGACAACAATTCAAAGGCTATAAAAGAAATAACTTCATGGAACACACAGTTGGGACACAGCTACACATCTGAGCTCAGGTACAGTCAGAAACCATAATTCCTTAGCTGATAATTCAAATGGTTACTTTAAACTGTTCTCCCTTTCACAGCCTTGCTCAGATTTATCAGAAGTTTCCCATTTTGCTGTTTTAGGGCCATGTCTGCTCAGGGGGGGAGTGTTGATTCCCTGGAAGGCAGGAGGGCTCTGCAGAGGGACCTGGACAGCCCGGAGAGTTGGGCTGATCCCAACGGGATGAGGTTCAACATTCCAAGTGCCGGGTCCTGCCCTTTGGCCACAAGAACCCCATGGGGAGCTCCAGGCTGGGCACAGAGTGGCAGAAAGGGAGCTGGGAGTCTGGATTGCCAGGAAGCTGAAGAGGAGGCAGCAGTGTGCCCAGGTGGCCAAGAAGGCCAATGGCATCCTGGGCTGGCTCAGGAACAGCGTGGCCAGCAGGTCCAGGGAAGGGATTCTGCCCCTGTGCTCAGCCCTGGAGAGGCCACAGCTTGAGTCCTGTGTCCAGTTCTGGGCCCCTCAGCTCAGGAAGGAGATGGAGGTGCTGGAGCAGGTCCAGAGAAGAGCAAGGAGGCTGGGAAGGGATCCAGCAGAATTCCTGTGAGGAAGGGCTGAGGGAGCTGGGGGTGTTGAGGCTGGAGAAGAGGAGGCTCAGGGGAGACCTCATCACTCTCTCCAACTCCCTGAAAGGAGGTTGGAGCCAGGGGGGGGTTGGGCTCTTTTCCCAGGCAACTCTCAGCAAGACAAGAGGGCACAAGAGGTCTCAAGTTGTGCCAGGGGAGGTTTAGGTTGGACATTAGAAAGAATTTCTTTCTGGAGAGGGTGATCAGGCATTGGAATGGGCTGCCCAGGGAAGGGGTGGATTCTCCATCCCTGGAGATATTTCAAAAGAGCCTGGATGTGGCACTCAGTGCCATGGGCTGGGAACCACGGGGGGAGTGGAGCAAGGGTTGGACTTGATGAGCTCTGAGGTCCCTTCCAACTCAGCCAGTTCTAGGATTCTATGAATTCCACATCCTCTGACTGGGACCTGGACGTGGAGCACGTGCTGGGTGCTGAGCACTGACCATGCTGGCACCAACTGCAATTCCCATCACAATTTCAGGCTGATTAGGTAACAGAATATATTCCTTCCCTACAGAATATCAATTTTAAAAACTCTTTCTCAGGACATGGGTAGCAGAACCAACAGAGATGTTTTGAGGGCACAGGCAGACAAGATCTGTAGGATTGATGTTGCTGCTGCTGCTGGACTTTTTTCCCCAAACAGAGGAAGTTTTGGGTTTGATGTCTGCTTCTAATAATTCAAATGAAAAATTCCCCTCGGTGCAACAATTGGGTTTTCCAAAAATCCCGAACAAAAGCCAAGAGAAGCAAAAATACAAATAAAAGATTCATTAGGTTCCCATTAAATACCATTCAAGTGAGCCTACAAATTAAGACCCGTGGATTCATAAAAGGGGTTGCTATAACCTTCAGTGATACATCCCAGTTCAGTGGGATTATCTTCATTTTTTTCTGGGTATAACTGTGTCCCACACCTCACCCCACCAAACCCCTTTTTGTTTTTTTTTTTAACACTGGCTCCTGCCCTCACCTTCCAGAAAGCTCCCTGACTGCATTAGCATCTTTAGACAAACCCTTCCCACAGGAGGTTTGGTTAAAATCTTGGGTGCCTGAGTGACAAGCTGGCCCTAAAAGAAGCAAAAAAAACCCCAAAACCTTCCTGCCAGCCTTCTGTGCTTTCCCAGCACCCTCCTGATGGTGTGAGCTGCTAAACCAGCCATAGCTGGCAGTAATTGCTGCTGACATTGTTCAGAGCCTTGCCTTGCTGGCAGAGACAAATCTTTCATTCATGAAGAAGTGCTTGTTAGCCCAGTGCTGGACTCCAAACCCACTTAATTAAATTGGGGGGTGGGGGGGAAAAAAAAAAAAAAAAGAAAAAAAGAAAAAAAAAAAAAGTTGCATAGCTCTGGTGGGAAATTTGCACACAAAGCCCCCGTGTCTGGGTCTCCCCTCCACTGCTGGGTCTCTCCAAGAGCTTCACAATATAAGAGCATCCTCCTCCCCAGTCCCTTCCCTCCCGGTTACTGGGAAGGCAGGAGTGACCCTCATTAAAGCCCAGTTTGTTACAGAATGTTTTCCCAGGGCTTCACTAACGGGGCTTTTCTCCTCAGCAATCAAGGGCTTGCAAGTGCTGTGTGAGGGCTCTCCAAGGGCTGATTGCTCCAAGAATTTCAAAAGTAAAGAGTGTAAACAGGTACAGAGAAAAAGCCTCTTTTCCCCCCTCTTTTCAGCAGTTATATAAACATTCCCAATGGGATTTAAAAAAACCTCTGTGCTGAAACTGTCAAGTCCAACTCTTTTCTTTCATTATATTCACACACCCCTTTCTGCACCTTCCAAGGAACACAGAGATGCTCTGGAAAGCTGGGGCAAAACACACATTGCAGAGCTATAGAGGAGTGTGATGAGAAAATAAACAAAACCTCCTCACCCCCTACTAAACAAAGCTCAGGTTTTAGCAAACCCCACTACATGACCCCCACTAAATCCCAGAGGGATGTAAAGAAGGAGTCAGGAAAAGGAGTAAGAATTTAACAGGATATTTAAACAGATTTGGCTTAAGCTTTATCTAGTGATTTTTGGGCTTTGTCTTGGCTTCCAAGTTTACATGATTGCTGTTTCTTTAGGTTTTTTGGGGAGTTGTGCTGGTTTTTTTTTTTAACATCCTTCTCAGGCAGTGGCCACAGTCTGAGTACTACACAAAATGAAGGAAAAATTACTAAGGAATTGCAATAGCATTTCAGAGAAAAGTGTATGGAAAGTATCAGTAATATTTAGTCACTGAAAATGTTGGTTTTCTGCTGCACTTCATATTCCTCAGATACAGGAAAACAGAAATTCTCTAGATGAAGGAATCACCTCCTTGGACTCTAACTGAAGCATTAAAATAAAATAAAATTTGGGGACGAATGTTTGAGATTACTCTTTTGTGAGAGTGAGGGGTGATGTTCTGGGGGGTGATGTTCTTGGGGGGTGATGTCCTGAGGGGGTGATGTTCTTTGGGGTGTGATGTTCTGGGGGGTGATGTCCTTTGGGGGGTGATGTCCTTGGGGGGTGATGTCCTTGGGGGGTGATGTCCTTGGGGGGTGATGTCTTGGGGTGATGTTCTGGGGGGGATGTTCTGGGGGGGTGATGTTCTGGGGGGGTGATGTTCTGGGGGGGTGATGTTCTGGGGGGGGTGATGTTTTGGGGGTGATGGTCTTGGGGTGATGTTCTTGGGGGGGTGGTGTTTGGGGGGGTGATGTTCTGGGGGGTGATGTTTGGGGGATGTTCTTGGGGGGTGATGTTCTGGGGGATGATGTTCTGGGGGATGATGTCCTTTGGGGGGTGATGTTCTGGGGGGTGATGTTCTGGGGGGTGATGTTCTGGGGGGTGATGTTCTGGGGGGTGATGTTCTGGGGGGTGATGTTCTGGGGGGTGATGTCTGGGGGGGTGATGTTCTGGGGGGGTGATGTTCTGGGGGGGTGATGTTCTGGGGGGGTGATGTTCTGGGGGGTGATGTCCTTTGGGGGGTGATGTTCTTGGGGGGGTGATGTTCTTGGGGGGGTGATGTTCTTGGGGGGGTGATGTCCTTTGGGGGGTGATGTCCTGGGGGGGTGGTGTTTGGGGGGGTGATGTTCTGGGGGGTGATGTTTGGGGGATGTTCTGGGGGGTGATGTTCTGGGGGGGTGATGTCTTGGGAGGGTGATGTCCGGGGGGGTGATGTTCTTGGGGGGGTGATGTCTTGGGGTGATGTTCTTGGGGGGGTGGCGTTTGGGGGGGTGATGTTCTGGGGGGTGATGTTTGGGGGATGTTCTGGGGGGTGATGTTCTGGGGGGTGATGTTCTGGGGGGTGATGTTCTGGGGGGTGATGTTCTGGGGGGTGATGTTCTGGGGGGGTGATGCTCTGGGGGGGTGATGCTCTGGGGGGGTGATGCTCTGGGGGGGTGATGCTCTGGGGGGGTGATGCTCTGGGGGGGTGATGTTCGGGGGGGTGATGTTCGGGGGGGTGATGTCCTTGGGGGGTGATGTCCTTGGGGGGTGATGTCTTGGGGTGATGTTCTTGGGGGGGTGGTGTTTGGGGGGGTGGTGTTTGGGGGGGTGGTGTTTGGGGGGGTGGTGTTCTGGGGGGGTGGTGTCCTTGGGGGGGGTGATGTCCTTGGGGGGGGTGATGTCCTTTGGGGGGGGTGATGTCCTTTGGGGGGTGACGTTCTGGGGGGGTGACGTTCTGGGGGGGTGACGTTCTGGGGGGGTGATGTCCTTTGGGGGGTGATGTCTTGGGGTGATGTTCTGGGGGGGTGATGCTCTGGGGGGGTGATGCTCTGGGGGGGTGATGCTCTGGGGGGGGGGGTGATGCTCTTAGTCTTCCTCAGTTCTTAATTAAAACAATTATTTTGCTCTACAATTCCTCCTCTGCCCTTTTTTTTTTTTTTTTCCCCCCTGGGTTAGGCTACACGACTCTTTTGATTTGTTTTCATTATCAGCAGCTTTCAGCAACAGAATAGAGTTAAAACATTTTAATGGTTATAACATCCTTTTTGTACTTCAAATACACATCAAGCAGAAGCTGGAAGCATTCATTTGCCAATCAGTCCTGATCTACATCTGGGCTCACTTGAAACTGGGCTGAAACTAAATGATCCTAAAGGTCCCTTTCAACCCTAAAAATTCTGATTCTATGAAGTACACAGACCAAAAAATTCCTACACGCTTCCCAAATATAAATGATCTGGTAAACATTCAGGTATTTTATTATTTACTGATACTTTTAGCTTGAATTCTGAAGCAATCTCAAATCATGGCATTTCCATGTAAAATGGCTTCTTAGCTTCTCATGGAATGCAGAATTCCCACAAACCAAGGAAGAGACACTAAAATACATCTTTAAAGTGGCTGGCTAAGAGTTATCCCATAAACAATCTTTCTGCCCATAAAAACCAACCCAAACCCCAAACCTAATTACTAAAATAAAGCTTCTGCCCTTGGCCCTTCACAATAGGATAATTCATTTAAAACAGATCCAGTCCTGAGAGTGACCCACTTAAAATTATTAAAAAGATATGGTGCTTATTTTTGCTGTCCATAAAATAGAAAATAGCTTATGAATATGCAAACTGATCAGAGGTAATTAACAAGATTGGCTCCTACTAAAATGCAATCTCTCTGTTTGAGAGAGCTATATGCAAAAAATAATGAGGTCAACTTAACATCCTGCCAAGGAAACTGACAAGAATGTTGTTGCTAATCCCCTTTTCTGAGAAAATTACTTAAATTTTCTTTAATAAACTAGGAAAAATCAGGGAGTCAACCAGTACTGATAAATGTGACAATTAATGAGGGAGAAATAAAAGCTTGTGTCCATTTATAGTCATGATAAATATGGCATTTCATTTACTAGAAGCTTTTCAACAAGTGTTATGGGCAATCTCTTGACCATCACAAGATGCACAGCTCCAGATGATGACCTGCAAATAACTTGCTCCTGACCTCAACAAAAAGGAAAAAAAAAGGCAATAAAAAGTAACATGACATCAGCAATTAAACTAATCAAGTTTAACCTCTTAGCACAAAAATTCATACCTAGAAACTGCTGAATGTTTAAATGTTTACCTTTTGCTTTTCCAGGTTAAAATCTTTCCAGGCATGGATGGGAACAGATCTGCTCTTCTGCCAACTGACTCTGAGACTGAAATCCTGAGACTCTTCACATTACAAGATATTCTACCACTAACCAGTTGTTGAACTCCTCCTCTTTCCCTCTCCCAAAATGTGATAAACTACATTACAGCATATGGGAAAAATCCCCTATCTGAAACAGCACAGGAAAAATAGCAAAAGATTTAGAACTATATGGGGTGTTGTCTTGTTTGATTGAAAAAGGTAAAAGATTCCAGGAAAGCTTCAATCAGCAGCCACAGTTTTAAAATATTAAATAAATACTTTTTAATTGCTTTGATTTTCCCCCCCTCTTTTAATAATACAGACAAGAATCACCACTTTACAAGTGAGCAGGGTTCCTACTTTGTAGGAATTGTGGTGCATTATTTTACTCCTGAATAATAATAATAATAATTGTGGCTTGTCTTGTAAACTTGCATCACACCTGACATAAAAGGTCATTTGATTCTTAAGTTAAATGAAAGCTTAAAATGCACTCCAGCTCCAAAAAAACGACCCCAAAAAAGCATCCCCTTTGGAGTCTGAACAAAGTGGAAAGGGAGATTGAATTCTCAGCTCCTGCTGCATGGAAGAAGAGGAAATAACTGAATCTAGGGAAGGATATAAAGGTTTGATGTTAAGAAAACTCAGTGAGAGTACTGGAAGAAATTGTCAAGAACATCAGTGGCATTTAGAAAAATTAGTTAGGGGGAGTTAAAGCCCTTCCCAGGGTGTGGGTGAGATGCTCTCCAGCCACCCCTCTGTTTGGCTGCAGGGTTGAGATGCTGTCTCGTTTCTTCTGAGAATTTTGCTGGCAGATTATTCAATTTTTTTTTTTTTTTATGTAGGTTTTACACATAACAGGTTCCACAGCCGTGCCAAAGCTCTGTGCCTCTGCCACTTGCACCTTACAACCTCTGCCTTTGAGAGCAGAGAATTCCTCTGGCACCCGGTTGTAACCGTGTTGTAACCGTGTTGTAACAGTGACACCCAGTGACGAGCTGTTCACAGACTCCTCTGAGCCTCCAGACACCAGCACCCCACTGCTTAAAGGTGAAAAAATCCCTGGGTCTATCAGCCACACATTTCCTCAGGGGCTTCCCTGAAGCTTTGGGCAGGAAAGGAAAATTCTTGGCATCAAATTCCCCCTCGTTGAGAGAGAACCCAACGGCAAAAACTCCTCCAGCTCCATCCCCTGGTGCTGACTGAGCAACAAGAGACAAGCACATTCACTACTATCTCTAGAAAAGTTAATACCTATAATAATAAATAATAATATATATAATATAATAATAAAGAAATAATTTAACATTATTAATAATACACTTCTTCAACAGAAAAGGCAAAAAAAGTCTAATGTCTCCAAATCTTGGCATTGCAATCCTTCTCCATGTGATTGCACCAAGTTTTATGCAGTTTTTCCTTTCCAGGGAACCATATGGTGCTTTCTATTTCAATCAAATTTGGAGCCTGATTGAGGGACAGGGATGGACTAAGGAGCCCCAGATGACAGAAGCAGAGAGCCAAAGCATACAGAGCCATTTAAATACAAGATTTTGCAAACCTAATAATAAGAGCCTCATTTTTAAAGCTTTTCTCTCGAATTGCTTCCCCACAAAATACCTTATTTTCAATACCTTGTTTTCTTACAGTGTTGTCACTGTAAATAATTGTTCAATGGAAGAATAAAAAGTTGCCCATTGTAAAAAAGATTAAAAAAAATCTTAACTGCTTCCTCTGCCTTTCTAACAGATGTGACAGCAACAGGTAGCTGATGTTTTCTGCTTCAGCCCAGACACGTTGCCAGATTTTCTTCCCAGGAGGAAATTTCACAAAGCAAAAAAATTCTTCCTTGTGGATGGATGGTATCAGTGGCTTTGGGACATTACAGCTCCATGGATGCCATGCCAAGCCCTGCCCCATCCTCACCGTAGCAGCACAGTGCCAGAAGTGATGAAAAATGAGAAAAATGCAGGGCAGAATTTCTGCCTGAAGGCACAAAAAAGTTCTGGAAGAGCCAACACAACCCATCTCCTGCTGAACCTGAGAAAAGGCTCTGCCACTGGGAACATCTGAGCCTCCCAGAGACTTCAGGAGTTGTTTTATCAGTGGGAAGTTCACAGAATTGCTTTAATTTATTATGTGCCTTTTAGGTCTTTGTTGGCTAAATAGGAGTTACAATTCAAAGCTGATCTGAATAACTCAAAAAAAAAAAAATACCCACGAACAATAAATAGCCAACATTCCACCCATGAGGAATAAATAGTCAACATTCTCATCTTATCTCCCATTCTCTGCAGTTCTGTTTCTCCACTGCATGTTCTGTGGCCCCATCATAATGAAACTGGTGGGCAGGGGGAAAAGGGAAAGCAGAAAATCTTGGAGAAAAGAACAGGATCCAAACACTACAGCAACTCAGAAATGGTTCTAAAATTGTAAAGAAATCATCAAGTTGATCATTAATCACCTCATCAATAGGGAGCTGAAATTTCTTAGAAACAGAAATAGCAATTTCCACAAAAATGTGGAAAAGAAAGTTACTGGTGCTTCTTGAGCTAAATGTTGAAGGACAATGAAGAAAGGAAAAGAGAACAATAAAATTACAAAAGGAAAACCCATACTACTGGAAGTCCAGAATTAGGTGAAATTCTGGCCAAAAATTCAGCTTTTTTTGTATGATGTTATGAAAAAGACAACATGAAGAAGAACCAATCCATAGATAAAATCAAACACCAGAGGTATATCAACATCTACACAATATTTATGGAAGGTGAAGAGAACCATAATCAGCATCTCAGGGAAAGAACCCAAATATAGCCAGAGAACTGAGCAAGCAGTCTTGAAATTTCTTATAATTTGCAGAACTTTGAGCAGTAAGACAACAATTAAGCAGATACAAGATGCATTCATGGCTCCTCTAATCTGCCCAGTGGACTCTGGGCTGCAAGGTGGGATTTTTAAAAATTCATTTTTGCCAGTTAAGTATTGCAGTCGTGTCTAAGGTGAAAGTAGTCTTCATTTATACCAATAAAAAAAAAAAAAAAAAACCACAAAAAACCCCCAAGAAAACCCTGTCTTTTTAATTTAAGTGTGAGAAACTTGCATAATGATTTCATTTTATCACTGGCACAAAATCCACACTGCCCAGACACCTGAAAAGAAAGACATGAAAGTCACCCCAGCTCTGATGTCACTGGGTCCCTGGGTGTCGACGGCTGCTGCGGATTCAGGAGGTGTCAGAACTCATCTATTCTGATGTCTGTTGTGAATCCCTCCTGGGGTTGGATAATACACAGATACAAGACAGTTTCACCTCCACTGGAAGGCTTTTAAAGATGAAATTAGACATGTTTTTGAGGCAAAATCTTTCGCAGCCAACTCCCCAGTTCTTCCTCTGTTCCTGCAGAATCCGTGGCCACAGGAACCTCCTCTAAACCCTTCCCCGTCGCCTCCTCTCATCTGTCAACTCCAATTGGATTTTTTTCCAACATTGCTTCCCCTCTACTGAGACTATAAACAAACAACTTAACTTATCCTTCCAGGTTTATAACTCGACCTAAAAGCCTGTATTTGTTCTACTTCCTTTAAAGTTTGAGCAGACTATAGTCACATTCTAGATTCCTCTTCTTATTCCAATCATTTTGCTCTCCTCTCCTGCCTGTGGTGCAGAAACATTGGCTGGGTAATTTTAATTTTTTTTTCCACTCTGAAACTACAAATAAACTCTGAGAGTAGGTGACTAATTTTCTGTTAAACACATCTTCTTACAACCCCAACTTATAGAAATGAGCAGCAAAGCATCACAACTGACCATCCAAAGGAATCAGCATTGCTGCCAAACCACTCAGTATCCAAAAATGGTAACTTTTCAATTCTGTTGCTTTGTCTAGCAAATACTGATGAGGATTTCCTTCTTGATGGTCACTGTTGCAGCTGCTACTTTCAGATAATTTCTTATTCATGGAATGCTAATGAACCAGTAGACAGAAAAATGAAAACTAAAGAGCCAGTGTTTGACCATAGCTGCAGAGAGATTGGCTTCCTGTGCATTCCCCCCAGCCCCAATATTCCTCTTGAATGAAAGTAACTCCTAGATTAAAACAAATCTGTATTTTCTAACTCTTAACCAAAATATTTCCACAGCATCCATGCACAAGGCAAGAAGAGATGATGGAAAAATCAAAATGTAATACTCCCAAGAATTAAGAAACATGATCTCGAGTAAGCTGTGTTCTACCCTTCATTATGCTCACACTTCACATTAGCAAGTTGTTCCTAACAATTAGAGAAATATTTGACTTCACAGAAGCAGGTGACTAACCATGAAATGAGAAGTCTGCCTCCCAAAACTGGGAGCAAACAACTCCAAACAATTCCTCCCTTACTGTAGTTAAGTCACACAAACCAAGGTTAAAACTCAAGTTTAAAGGTTCAAAATTCAAGGTCAAATTTGGTGTTTTCAATAAATGGACTTTTACAGATTACATGGAAGTGGGTAGTTGTAACAAAGTAAGGAAGAACCTGCAAGAATCCATATAACAATAATGTTATAATTTTGGTAACAATACTGAAAGTTCCTTCATTCATAACCTAGCAAGGTTTCTGAAGAGCATGGAAAAGAAATCCTGAAAAAGAACTATACAACAAAGTTCCTGTGCAGCTGGGGCTGCTCTGAGCTGTTACAGCTGCTGTCTCCTGCTGAAAATACTGGGGCTGAGGCAAGAGAAGAAGCTGAGATAGGATACTGAGTGCCAGTCGTGGTACTGAGGTGATCCCTGACACCTGATCTTTTTTGAGAGGCTAAAACAAGCCAACAAGAGATCTTTTTTTAACACTTGTGAGTCTCCAAGTCAAACAAATCACGTGAAGAGTCCCCAGTAAGAAAAAGGCAAGAGGTGAAAAAAGGAACCATTCACCATAACCAATCAGTTTTCTCTCATATAAGACTCACAAGGAAGAAAAAACTTGAGCACTAATACAGGGATCCAGACCTCTTGCATAAAATCCTTAGGACATTCTTTTTCTTATCCAGGAGTTGGAATACACTGTTTCCATCACCTCAGAACATTCAAGTGCTTCAAGCCTGTCTCTCCAGACCTCATAAAGACCAGACAACATCCTCATGACTGCTGTGTCTCATGACCCCTTGTCAGATTTAATCAAAAAGCAGCTTCAAACCAGACAGTCGTGTAGAAATCACCAAACTTATCATATGTCCACTGCTGGTTGTGCAAAACCTGATAAGGAACAGCAAGAATCATGGCACAGTTGCATGCAGTCAGCTTTATCAAGACCCCTTTCTGTAACCCTGAGCCCTTCTGGCCCTGCACATTTTTAGGTTTTCAAACACCTGCTGTTCAAAGCTGAACACAGCCCCCAAATGTCCAATGTTGTCTAAGAAACACTATCAACATTTTGCAGCAATTTCTGTCTTTCTAGGATCCAGCACTCAACCCCTTAGCTTCTGATGCTCCCAGCTGTTGTAAACCAGTAGTACACACTAACTCCCTCCTCAGCTTGTGCTCCCTTGCACAACGAGGTGAAGGCAGAAAAGCTTTAGCAGCCACACAACAATCCTTGTCTTAGCCTTCCAGAAGTACAGATCATGCATCATTTATTTGTGTAAGGCCCAAATTACTGCCCAGGTCTTCCACACAGAAGCAACAAACTGATGAGCTGGTTCAGCCCTGGGCCAGCCTGATCAGCAAAACTTAAATCCACACATCAGCTCAGTCTCTTTCTAGGGTGGAAGGGATCTGTCAAGGAGCTTTCCACAGCCAGACAAGATTTTTTTTTTTTATTTCAATAACAAACATCCCTAGGAACTTTCAAATATCTTTAAGAGCACAGAAAGACTTTAAAGAATTCAACCATCTGACCTGGAGAACAGAGAGGCTGCCACAGGTAGGAAGGAGAGGAGAGGTACAAGTAGCATAATAAATTCTGCTGTCCTTGCAAGCAATATTAGATCTGACAGAGCCCACAGAGAAACTTGAACTATAGCTAAAAGGCAAAGTCAGATCCAGATGCCAGCACAGCAGCTACAAACACACGTACAGAGTGACCCAAATTACCACTATTAACAGTCCCTTTTTGCTTTGGAAGTTCACCAGTCAGCTGACTGCCAGCTTGTCCTCAAAATTAAGGATGCTTCATATTTTTTCCAAGCAAAAGCAACATGTGCCATACCTGTACATTCAGCTGTATTCACAGGAATGGAAAAAAGGGAAGCACTGGTTGTTCCTGTAGGAATGAGAGGTTCCTTCTCATTGTAGTAGATGCCAGGAGACATAAAGAGCACGATTGGTTTGAGGGTCCCTGTTGTATCACCACAGCTGGCAAGTGTTTGGCTCTTCCAAGGGAAGGAAAAGGGTTATAAGAGAGAGAGAATAAGGTTGGGAAAAAACTAGAAGAGGTTTAATGAATAAAGACAGCAGGACAAGCAGATACACAGGAACTTTCAAATACCAGCAAGGGAAAACTGAAAGAACTGCAATATGAAATCTACACAAGATAGAAGAAAAAAAAAAAAATCAGCATTGTTCAAATATGCAAAGCACCAGCACGTGAAGGGGAAAACCAGTTCTTCCCCCATGAACACAGGGGGAAGCTGAACAAGCCAAATGATAAAGAGTTCAAACCATAGTATGGGAAATAGGGCTCAGAACTGTGGGAAAATTTATTTAATACAAATTGCCAAGCTAAGACAATGGGAGTACTATGGAGAAGACTGTAAAAAGGTTCTGTACTCCTGTCATACTAAAAAAAAAAGAGACAAAGTCCCCCTTATTTTATTTGCCCAGGGCCAGCCTCAGCAGGACCACAAAGAAACCAGTTTCCCATTTGTAAAAGGGAGATACAGGAAGAGCTGCTGTTAGAAAATGCCATCTTAATGTTAGGCAGGGTTATTAGGAAGATAAAAACACGATGACTGCTTGAATCTACATCTCTGTTTGTAACCCTGAATCATTCTCTAAGTCTGACCAGAGTTCTCATTTACAAAGAAAAAAAAAAAAACCACCTGTAATTGTCAGCAATAGCAAGCTTTATGTATTTGCCCCTCCAGAACTACCTATTCTGAAGTGGTTAAAAAACGAAAGGGAGTTGAAACAAATGGCTGAGCTGTGGCAAAACGTGGCCTTCACTTCAAGAGGCCCATAAATCAGGAGCCTGACAAGGGGGAGGAATGGTTGCTGGCAGGGCCAGCAGTGCTCCAGGCAAACCCCACAAGGACACACAGTGTATCTGCAATGAAACAGCACCCAGCTGACTGTCAACCCCCTCTTCTCCTCCCCAAAACCTTCCCATTTGCAAGGGAAAGCAGAAACCTCCTCAACAGTTGCCCAATTCGATCCCAAGTCCAACCAAACCTCAGAGCAGCACCACAGCAAACTCCAGAGGAGAAGAACTCACCAGAGACATGGTTTTCATTATGGCAGAAATACAGCTGACCAAAAGAACTACTTTAAATATGAAAAAAAACCAAAACAAAAACCCAAATGAGGTTTATAATAACCAAGGGAGTCCTTCCCATGAGTGCCCTGGGAACCCTCACTCTTACCAGGGTGTGAACCATTCACCTGGGGACTCTTCTGGTGTTGGTTTCAGGTTTCTGTGGGTACCTTCACACTTGATCCAACCAACTCTTTCTTCATCTTTCTTCAACTTTCTTCCCACTTCTTTTCTAGGACATTCATAAAGGCATTCCCCCTGTTATCATAAACTCTGTGTCATCCAAAGCCCAGTAATTTATTGCCAATACAGCCAAGAAGTCACTATTTTATGGAGGGTCCTCCCATCATAACCCAACTTTGAGCTTTGCTGCTCAACCCCAGGATGCACAGGTGAGAAGGTTTTACAGGTGCAAAGGCTCAGGAGTGAAACCCTGGATGTTAACTGAATACACCCTGCTGTAGAATCATACAAAGCTGTGGGTGATAATTGATCTTAATTTTCCACAGAATTAATTCAGCTTGAGAATAAACCAAATATTCCTTATATTTCCACGCATGGAAAAAAAATTATTTATATTTAAAAATTATTTCATGAGCATCTTTCAATTTCTTTTTCTCCTCTAACCATTCTGCCCCACTAAAAGTCCTAAATTTGCAAAGCCACACTCTTTCCTCCCTGGAGTTCCAGCCTTGCCCTTGGTTACTTCCCTGGTGGCTGCAGAGATGGCCAAGTGATGCCTCCAGAATTCAAGCAGCAAAGCTCTGCCAGGCTCTGCCAGCTGAGCACGTTGTCTGCCTCCCTTCTCCCTAAAAGCTGTTACTGTCACTTCTGCACTGAGTCTGCACCAGCCAAAGGACCAAAAGTGCCAATTACAATCCTGAGCTGGGCTGAGCTGCCTTGCAGCAACGTCAGGAAAAGAATGGACCTCTTGTAGAAAAGCAAAGGCATCAGCCTTGCACCCCAGGACTCAGGAATAACTTTAATATCAAGTGGACTTTCTGAGTAGCTTCAGTTGCATAAGTAATAACTGGGAGATGCTCTGGTGGTGCCTTTTTCTTTCTCTTCTTCTTTCTCTTTTTCTTTCTCTTTTTCCTTCTCTTTCTCTTGTCTTTCTCTTTCCCTTACTCTTTCCCTTTTTCTTTCTTCCTCTCTTTCTCTTTTCCTTTTTCTTTCTCTCTTTCGCTCTTTCCCTTTTTCTTTCTTTCTCTTTTTCTTTCTCTCTTTCTCTTTCTCTTCTTCTTTCTCTCTTTCTTTTTCTCTTTCTCTTTTTCTTTCTCTTTTCCTTTTTCTTTTTCTCTTTTTTTCTCTTTTCCTTTTTCTTTCTCTCTTTCTCTTTCTCTTTTCTTTCTTTCTCTTTCTCTTTTTCTTTCTCTCCTCTCTCTCTTTCTCTTTTTCTTTCTCTCCTCTCTCTCTTTCTCTTTTTCTTTCTCTCTTTCTTTTTCTCTTTCTCTTTTTCTTTCCCTCTTTCTCTTTTTCTTTCTCTTTTCCTTTTTCTTTTTCTCTTTTTTTCTCTTTTCCTTTTTCTTTCTCTCTTTCTCTTTTCTTTCTTTCTCTTTCTCTTTTTCTTTCTCTCTTTCTCTTTTTCTTTCTCTCTTTCTCTTTTTCTCTCTCTTTTTCTTTCTCTTTCTCTTTTTCTTTCTCTCTTTCTTTTTCTCTTTCTCTTTTTCTTTCCCTCTTTTTCTTTCTCTTTTTCTTTTTCTCTTTTTTCTCTTTTCCTTTTTCTTTCTCTCTTTCTCTTTCTCTTTTCTTTCTTTCTCTTTCTCTTTTTCGTTCTTTCTCTTTTTCTCTTTTTTCCTTTTTCTTTCTCTCTTTCTCTTTCTCTTTTCTTTCTCTTTCTCTTTTTCGTTCTCTCTTTCTCTTTTTCTCTTTTTTCCTTTTTCTTTCTCTCTTTCTCTCTTTCTCTTTACTTTCTCTTTCTCTCTTTCTCTTTCTTTCTCTTTTTCCCTTTCCCTTTCTCTTTTTCTTTTTTTTTTTCTTTTTCTTTCTCTTTTCCTTTTTCTGTTTGTTTTTTTTTTCCCCAACTTTTCCTTTCTATCCTGCTTCTACTGTAAATTATTGAACACTGAATAGTCAGGGTTTACCAGCAATAAACACCTCTAACACACAAGTTCAGCATTACAAACACCAGATCATGTTTTTAAACTGCCAGACTAACTTTTTTTTAGAAAAAAAGCAGCAGTGCCAAAGCTCTACATATTTATTTTTTCAAGTGTTACACCTCCCTCGCTCACCAATTAGATGTGTAATCACTTCCAAGGGTACCATGGTGCTGGTTTAGGTTGTACCCCAACCCTAGGGGGTGGAGGACAGAAAAATATTGGATTTTTCCCTGTAGTCAGGGACAATTTGGTTTAAAAACTCAGCACTGACACTCTAAGAGGGTAACACAGTTAAAACTACCTGTGCTCAAGTGCAATATTATGTATGTACAGTATATATAATTTATATAATATCAATTATTAATATATATAATATTAATATATATTACATATAATAAATAAATATGTTTTATATATATATAAAACTACCTGTGCTCAAGTGCAATATTATGTATGTACAGTATATATAATTTATATAATATCAATTATTAATATATATAATATTAATATATATTACATATAATAAATAAATATGTTTTATATATATGTAAAACTACCTGTGCTCAAGTGCAATATTATGTATATACAGTATATATAATTTATATATCAATTATTAATATACATAATATTAATATATATATTATATATAATATATAATTATATTTTATATACATATAAAACTACCTGTGCTCAAGTGCAATATTATGTATATACAGTATATAGACTTTATATAATATCAATTATTAATATATATAATATTAATATATATATTATATAAAATATATAAATATATTTTATATAATATATATAAAACTACCTGTGCTCAAGTGCTCACCATCTCCAGTGCCTGTGCTGATGTCTTTTGGAAGCTTCCTGGATAAATGCCAAGCTTTTCCTGGGAAGTTGGGCAACACTCCAACTTTCCAGCTCCAAAAGGACCTAATCCCATTTCTGGGATCACCCCCTGACAGCTCCTTTTCCAGGCAGAGAATTAGGTATTTCTGGATACCAAACCCCTAATATTTCAGTAGGTAATGACCTTGCACTGAATAAAACATCTGTGATCTGCTTTAATGGTTAATGTAATAAATATAGATTATGATCAATTAAACAACTTCCATTTCTCAGTAGGGATCTGTTTTCTAGACTTCCAACTAAAAAGTGCAAGTTATTTCATAGAATCATAGAATAGGCTGGGTTGGAAGGGACCTCAGAGATCATCGAGTCCAACCCTTGAACAACTACTGCCACAGTCACCAGCCCATGGCACTGAGTGCCACATCGAGTTGCTTTTTAAATGTCTCCAGGGACGACGAGTCCACCACCTCCCCAGGCAGCCCGTTCCAATGCCTGATCACCCTTTCCGTGAAAAAATTCTTTCTAATATCCAATCTGAACTTCCCCCAGCACAATTTAAGACCATGGCCTCTTGTCTTGCTGAGAGTTGCCTGGGAAAAGAGCCCAACCCCCCCCTGGCTCCAACCTCCTTTCAGGGAGTTGGAGAGAGTGATGAGGTCTCCCCTGAGCCTCCTCTTCTCCAGCCTCAACACCCCCAGCTCCCTCAGCCCTTCCTCACAGGACTTGTGCTGGATCCCTTCCCAGCCTCCTTGCTCTTCTCTGGACCTGCTCCAGCACCTCAATCTCCTTCCTGAGCTGAGGGGCCCAGAACTGGACACAGGACTCAAGCTGTGGCCTCCCCAGGGCTGAGCACAGGGGCAGAATCCCTTCCCTGGACCTGCTGGCCACGCTGTTCCTGAGCCAGCCCAGGATGCCATTGGCCTTCTTGGCCACCTGGGCACACTGCTGGCTCCTCTTCAGCTTCCTGGCAATCCAGACTCCCAGCTCCCTTTCTGCCACTCTGTGCCCAGCCTGGAGCTCCCCATGGGGTTGTTGTGGCCAAAGTGCAGGACCCAGCACTTGGAATGTTGAACCTCATCCCGTTGGGATCAGCCCAACTCTCCAGTCTGTCCAGGTCCCTCTGCAGAGCCCTCCTGCCTTCCAGCTGATCCACACTCCCCCCAGCTTGGTGTCATCTGCAGATTTGCTGATGATGGACTCTACACAGAACCTACACAGAACCACAACAGCTGCCTGCAGTTAACAAGCTGCAAATATTGTGCTTTTCCATGAAAACATTTGTATTCTCAGTATTTTTTATCCTGTTCCAGCCCTTGCAGATTGGAAATACACATGTAGAAAATACACATAGAAATTATTAATTTTGGTTTTTTGGTGCCTCAGTTTCATTATCCAGCTGGTAACTGTTAAATAGTTTACCCTGCAATAATCCTAAGCAGGATGCTGGGCTATTTCTTTAAATTATAGAAAAATACACACATAGAAAATGGCAATTTCTGACAAGAAACTCTGACAGTTTAACTTGACAACTAAAAATTTAGTGGGCTGCTAGAGATCTGAACACAGCTACTGGGTTTCACGTGCAAAAAAATTCAAAATCTTCAACAAGAGCCATTTCTGTCCTTCCAGAGGGGCTTCAGATGGGCTCCAGGAATGCAGGTGCAGGGTTTGAGCTCTCAAGGTCCCTTCCAACTTTCTGTGAAATCTCCACGTTTCAGTGGTTGGACTCTGCCTGTTCTTGCTTCATAAAACACCAAAGGTAACAAAGAAAGAAAATAAAAATGAAGTCCTGGTGCTTTTAACCCAAAGTCACATGGAAACCCACTTTGTAAAATAAATAAATGAAGCTCAAAACAGAGGGGAAGAGTCAGTGAACAGAATTTGAGGTTTACAGGACAGTCAGAAGAGTATTTCCTACTTTCTATAATGCAGAGTTTCTCCTTCATGCCTTGGAATGCTGGAAATGAAAGTTTACTTTAATTATTCATACTGGATTAATATTGATGGCATTTTTTTCCTTTATTTTTTCTTCCTTCTAACTGCTGAGATGCTGTAACACAGGAAAGCTGTGAAGTCATGGCTGTGCCAATGGCATCCTTTAAGTTATAAATAAGACCTTAAGAAGGAGGGGAAAAAATCATCCTGATACAACAGCCTAGGGCTCAGCTGTGTGTCATGAGCAGAAGTGGCAGGGAGAGAACAGATTTTCCAGAAATTAAGCACTTCCAGAGGGATGTAATCCTGAAATCATATTTAATACTAGAACAGGAATGGTCTGACTGCACATAGTTCAAACAAGTCTTACTGTAAGCCACACAGCCTTGTAAATTAGATTCCTCCTGTTAAGCATAATCTCAAAAATCAGATTAATTTGGTTTTTTGGTGCCTCAGTTTCATTATCCAGCTGGTAACTGTTAAATAATTTACCCTGCAATAATCCTAAGCAGGATGCTGGGCTATTTCTTTAAAACTCAAAAAGTAGCCATGTACTTTTATGCAGTGTGAGTCAGGCTGGTAGTTGTTAAAATAGAATTTTTATGTTGAATAATTCTTTTTTTTTTTTTTTTTTCTGTTGGCTAATATAAGCAAAAGCCCCTCTGGCACTACAGGAGGAGAGGATGGAGAGTTCCTAAATTCCAGCCACTGAAATAATTTGGTGAGTTTGTAACAGGCAATTCAAACTCTTCTGCCTTGGCCACAGAACCTGTAGAGTTGCACCCAAAGATGGAATTAAACTGCAGAGTGCTGGGATAGAGACTCCTTGCTATTTGCATTTACATGAGGCACAAAAATGCAAGAATTACTAATTTGAAATAAATAAATAAATTCTGAGCTACACAAGGAGGCAGATCCCTACCTGGATCTCTGAATATAACACCATGCACACACCATTTTTAACAGGTAGGACTTAGTCCTCCTTGCACCTCTCTGCTGGGAAATATTCCTCTGCTGCCCTGGAACCGGCTCACAGGTTCAAGTTTCGATTTTATTATCCGGTTCCGTTGAGCTTTGAAGCAAGAAAAAATAAATCTCCCTCCCCCACCATCTCCCAGTACAAAGTGAGACTTGCTCTTCATCTCAGAACCCTTTTAGTTCGAGTGAACTGAACCGGAGCATCCTTGACCCAGGTGTCTGTTCAACAGCACCATCTCCAGGAGCTTTGGGTAATGCCAGGTCCACAGGGTCACTACCAGGGAGCCCTGAAAAATCCGGAAAAAAAGCAAGATTTTAAAAAAGGGGAGAAATTCCAAGTACGAAGGAAAGTCAGGAACACCCTTCCAAAATGTGAAATAATTTACATTTTTAAGAGGGTTGTTTCAAAGATCAGTGTCAGCCACATCACCCCAGAGTAACAGGCAGCATTTCATCTTTTCTTCTAATAAAACAGATCCTGCAGGATGCAGGGCAGAGCAGCAAGAGAGAGACCAGCAGATGACAGGAATAAACCTGTGCTCCCAGCTTTTTGTTCAGGAAAAAGCAATACCCAGCAAGCATGGATTTTACAGCTGCAAAACCTAAGCCTTCCACTGCTGGACAACCTGACAAGTGGTGTTTCCTTCCAAGGAAAGGAACCTCTCAGAAGGAGGTAGTCAGGAACAGAGGACCAAAAATATCTGGATTTTTAGATGTTTAAACTGCTCTTTGCTAGAGGCTGCTAAGCAGGAAAGTAACTGCTGAACTCCCCAACGTTTTCTTGAGGTCTGAGCTGTCAGTTCAGGCCAGTTTATTTATGGTATATATAGGTATTTAGGTTATATAGGGATTCTGGCATATTTTCCCTTCTAATGTCTATGTGTAATGATGATGTGCAAAAAGGAATAGCAGGGGGTAAAGATACCTGTTTATTACTTTGAGGATTCAGGCAAGGTGCTCTAAGACTTCCTTTGAGTAAAAGTAGTATAACCCAACATAGAAAATAAAGGTGAGATTTTAACTTCAGAATTTTTTCTTGGATAGGTTTTAAGTCAGAAGATTCTACCTCAAGGGACTGCTGCCACTGGAGGTCACCATCTCCTGGAGCAAGGAAACAACACGGGCCAAAATACACCTTATCATAGAATCCTAGAATCCTAGAATCCTAGGGGTTGGAAGGGACCTCAAAGATCATCTAGTCCAACCCCCCTGCCAGAGCAGGGCCCCCTAGAGTACATCCCCTAGGAACGTGTCCAGGTGGGTTTTGAATGTCTCCAGTGAAGGAGACTCCACAACCCCCCTGGGCAGCCTGTTCCAGGGCTCTGTCACCCTTACAGTAAAAAAATTTTTTCTGATATTCAACTTGAACCTCCTATGCTCCAATTTACACCCATTACCCCTTGTCCTATCACTGGTCACCACTGAGAAAAGCCTAACTCCATCTCCCTGACACTCACCCCTTACATATTTGAAAACATTGATGAGGTCACCCCTCAGTCTCCTTTTCTCCAAACTAAAGAGACCCAGCTCCCTCAGCCTTTCCTCATAAGGGAGATGTTCCACTCCCTTAATCATCTCAGTAGCTCTGTGCTGGACTCTTTCAAGCACTTCCCTGTCCTTCTTGAACTGAGGGGCCCAGAACTGGACACAATACTCCAGGTGTGGCCTCACCAATGCAGAATAGAGGGGGAGGAGAACCTCTCTTGACCTACTAACCACCCCCTTTCTAATGCACCCCAGGATGCCATTGGCCTTCTTGGCCACAAGGGCACATTGCTGGCTCATGGGCATCTTCTTGTCTACCAGGACCCCCAGGTCTCTTTCACCTACACTGCTCTCCAGCAGCTCAGCCCCCAACCAATACTGGGACATCGTGTTGTTCTTCCCCAAATGCAAAACTCTACACTTCCCCTTGTTGAATTTCATCATGTTTCTCCCTGCCCAACTCTCCAGCCTGTCCAAGTCTCTCTGAATGGCAGCACAGCCTTCTGGTGTGTCAGCCACTCCTCCCAGCTCAGTGTCATCAGCAAACTTGCTGAGGGTACATTCTATACCCTCATCCAAGTCGTTGATGAAGATATTGAACAACACCGGTCCCAGTACCGACCCCTGAGGGACTCCACTGGTCACACACCTCCAACCAGATTCTGCCCCATTGACTACAACTCTCTGACTCCTTCCTTTCAACCAGTTCCTGATCCACCTCACTACCTGATCACCAAACCCATACTTGATCAACTTATCTACAAGGATACCTTCCAAGTATGTTTTTAATTATTTACTTTTATAATTTCTGTTTTAGGTCTAATAGCTCTGTGTGTCAGCTGGCACAAGAAGCCCTTTCATAAATCCTCTCCATTCCATGCCAGGGTTCTTCTTGCTCTGACAAAGGGGGTGGTAAATATCTAGGAAAATCCAGGCACCTCTGCTTCTCAGGAAGACCAAAACTAGTGGCAAAAGAAGTGAAAACACACTGGGCACAACAGCTCTGTGGTGCTTTGATGTATTACAGTGAGGTACCACACCCAGGATACAGGATACACTTTTTTTTTTACTTTTTTTGGAAGCATGGGGTGTCTCTATAACAGCTGCACCCTCATTGAGCCAAATAGAATCCTAAGGACTGAATTCCTGCTCTGCAGGTTTCCTGAAGAAATACTAATACTAAATATATTAATTAATATACTAATGCTAAATACTAAAAAATACTAAATACTAATAGTATTACTACTAATAAATAGTACTAAAATACTAAAAATACTAAATTAAATAAATAAAATAAATACTAAATACTAAATAAATACTAAATACTAAATAAATACTAAATACTAATAGTATTACTACTAATAAATAGTACTAAAATACTAAAAATACTAAATTAAATAAATAAAATAAATACTAAATACTAAATAAATACTAAATACTAAATAAATACTAAATACTAAATAAATACTAAATACTAATAGTATTACTACTAATAAATAGTACTAAAATACTAAAAATACTAAATTAAATAAATAAAATAAATACTAAATACTAAATAAATACTAAATACTAAATAAATACTAAATACTAATAGTATTACTACTAATAAATAGTACTAAAATACTAAAAATACTAAATTAAATAAATAAAATAAATACTAAATACTAAATAAATACTAAATACTAAATAAATACTAAAAGATAATACTAAAAGAGTAAGGACTTTCAGTTTTTTGCAGACTGGCAAAGAAAGAGCAGAGGCCAGAACCCTACAGAACACTTTCTGAGAGAAAAGTGCAGAGAGCTCCCTGGTTTCAACACCAAGCTGTGAACACCAACCAGAGCTCAGGTCACAGAGCAGGAGTGAAAAACAAAGCAAGTCTTACTTCTAATAAAAGAAAAAAAGTTATATAGGGGAGCAAAAATGCCAAAAAGTCCCAACCCCAGCTAGGAAACCATTCTGCATCCTGCCCCAAGCCCCTTGCAGCGTGGGTAACGTTTGAAACGAGCACTCTAAGCAGCACTGGTAGATATTTTAGGGTTTTATTTTAGGGTTTTGGCAACAGCTCTGTCAGATATTGCAAGATCTTCCTCTTCCCATCTTGTCTTCACCATCTGTGAGTGAAAGGGCAAGGAGCTGATTGCTTCCTTTGTGGGGGGGATGGTTGCCCACTGAGACAGGAAGAGCTGAATTCCTATTTGCAATCATTTCCACTATTTATGAGGTCGCTGGACTTGCTCCTGCTGAGATCAATTTAGGACCAGCTTTGGCTGCATCACTGCAGAGAATTTTACAGCCAAATTGTTTTGGATATGGCCACACTGCCACGGGGGGCTTGAAACCATCAATGGGCTGAAAAATAAAAAAAAAAGATACTGATCCCTTCCCAAAAGTTCAGCAACTTTGCTGAAGCATCCCATGGCCAGGGGATCTGTCCCAGTTTAAGAGCACAGAGCAGCTCTGGGGCTGAGGTGCCTTCTTGGAGCAGTGTAATAAACACTAAAACTTATTTTACTTCAGCATTAACCATACAGAGAATACCCAAGGGACCACAGAGCAGAACCATGTGCTTGTGGCTGGGTTTTCTAAAAATCTAAATTTTTTTTCTATAAGCTAATGGAGAAAATAAGTTGTGATAGTACAACAGAACCAGAATTTCCATTAATATCTATAGAGAAACACTAAGGGCAGAACATAGTTAAAAAAAAGAGAAATTAATTAAAAGGGATGTACAGTGACATAATATTTGCAGTTTTAAACCTGAATAATAGCCAGTAAATAAATGTGCTCCTTAGGAAAGTTAGAGCTGGAGGCATCAAAATGTGGGTTTCTTTTTTTTTTTTTTTTTCTTCAAATGCTTTAGTTCATTCTCCTAAAAAAATCTTGCTACATCCAATAAACCAATAATTTAAATTAAATAAAATAATTTAAAAAAATCAATATACTCAGGGAAAAGTATTTTCTAGCTCATCTGAATACATGGAACACAAAGTGGTGTGTGAGATCACCCCTGATCTCTTACAAAAGTTTAAACTTCCAGACTTTTTATATTGTTTTAAAAATCAAAGAGGAGCACAAGTTTGTCAGTAAACTGGAGTTACAAGCATGAAGGAAACACAAGATCTTCCTTTAACTGATATTGTACCTAAATTAATAAATCCTATTAATAAATCCTAATAAATCCTATTCTCTTTCCAGTAAGAGAACACAGGGAATATACAGGGAATAAAAAATTATTATTTAGTAACTTCAACAAGACAATATAATAATTTGGATTGAAAGAACTACAATAAATACATTGGATATTTTTCACATTTAGGAACCTTCCTTGGCTCTTTGTGTCCCAGGTTCCAGCAGGGAGCTGCCAATCACAGCAGTCCCAGCAATGGAAATGGAATCAAAATATTTCATCCCCTGATGTTAGAGCTGATTCTTTTTTTTTTTTTTTTAAGTGTAATCTTTTGTTTCATTACACTTAGGTGTTTTTTATTGATGTTTGCACAGAAAAGAAGCAATGTGCATTTTAAAAGAAAGTGGTGCAGACAAAGTTGAGGATAATGGGCCTTTTCCTCCTGGAAAAGCAGCCTATGGGGAAAAAGCCCTTCCAGTAATTTAGTTTGGCCCTACCTAGGAAATAACTGAAATCAAGGTGCCTGTGCTGTTATTATTTTTTCTGATGTTTTTGACACCGATGTGCTGAGCTTTCTGGCATTCACAGTTTTACCAGCAGTGAGTTCCCACTTGGTATAGACTTAATACTCCTTAATATTTTCATTTTGATGTAATTTGCAGCCCTGGTTTTTTAAATATCCGCTCTGTAATAATGTTTAATTTCAGGGGTCACTCCACCAAGGAGTATATTAAAGCTTATAAAACCTCATTTCCAAAGCTCAAATATCAAGCTGTGATCAGGTTAGGAGGGCAGCATCTGTGAATATTTCATCTTTTATCATGCTGGTAATAAGGAGATGACAGAGGCACATTATTACAATGAGAGAATTGCTCATTTCAGCCTTGGCTGCTGGAAGCTGGGGTCTGCAGTCTGCTTTACTCAATAAAACCAATTCTTAGATGAAAAGCAAGTTTACTGAGCCACCACTGTGTCTTATTTGATTGCAATGAATAATATATGGAGCCAGGAGCTGCCTGCCTGGCAGGGAGAGGGAAAGGTTTCAGTCTGGAGAGGCACTTGAGTGTGGGCAATAATTTATCCAAAGTGCATAATATTATTTGCTTATAATTTCTAATTTTCTCAAAAATTATTTCTCTCAAAAATTCCTCTCAAAATTTGTAATTTGGACCCACTGGATTGCAGCTTCCCTTGGTTTATGATTAAGACATCAAACTGAAAAAGCTGCACAGATTTTAAGCTATGGACATCAAAAAAATTTCTAATTTTGAGAAGAAATCTTTCTGATTCACTAAGACAAAGGGAGGATGTGGGCAGAGCAAGTTCTGGTTTCCATTCAACAAACAAGAAGTGCTGACAGCTCCAGGATAACTCCAGGTTCTGTTCCAGTCTCCTGAGTCCCCAGCTCTTTTTTGGCCACATTTCACCCCAATCTCCAACTAAAAAAGACACTTGAGAAAAGCTTGTCTGCCACCTTTTGTAAAGAGGGAAAAAAATCACCTCCATTAAAAAGCAGTAGCATTATATCTGCTTTAGAGGGGCACAGAAAAAAAAGGCTAAAATTCTCCCATCGTTTGTTATATATATATAATATATTTGTTATATTTATAGATATTACTATTTTTGCTTAATCCTATTCATGCCATTCATAAACGACTTACTAAGAACAGAAACACTGCTAATTTCAGAAAGCAACACAAACATTTTATCCACATAAATGTAATTATTGGTGCTGTTTTAACTCCCCCAAACCCACTGGATTGCAGCTTCCCTTGCTTTATGATTAAGACATCAAACTGAAAAAGCTGCATAGATTTTAAGCTATGAACATCAAAAAAAATTTCTAATTTTGAGAAGAAATCTTTCTGATTCACTAAGACAAAGGGAGGATGTGGGCAGAGCAAGTTCTGGTTTCCATTCAACAAACAAGAAGTGCTGACAGCTCCAGGATAACTCCAGGTTCTGTTCCAGTCTCCTGAGTCCCCAGCTCTTTTTTGGCCACATTTCACCCCAATCTCCAACTAAAAAAGACACTTGAGAAAAGCTTGTCTGCCACCTTTTGTAAAGAGGGAAAAAAATCACCTCCATTAAAAAGCAGTAGCATTATATCTGCTTTGAGAGGGGCACAGAAAAAAAAGGCTAAAATTCTCCCATCATTTGTTATATATATATAATATATTTGTTATATTTGTTATAAATATATATTACTATTTTTGCTTAATCCTATTTATGCCATTTGTAAGCGACTTACTAAGAACAGAAACACTGCTAATTTCAGAAAGCAACACAAACATTTTATCCACATAAATGTAATTATTGGTGCTGTTTTAACTCCCCCAAACCCACTGGATTGCAGCTTCCCTTGGTTTATGATTAAGACATCAAACTGAAAAAGCTGCATAGATTTTAAGCTGTGAACATCAAAAAAATTTCTAATTTTGAGAAGAAATCTTTCTGATTCACTAAGACAAAGGGAGGATGTGGGCAGAACAAGTTCTGGTTTCCATTCAACAAGAAGTGCTGACAGCTCCAGGATAACTCCAGGTTCTGTTCCAGACTCTTGAGTCCCCAGCTCTTGTTTGGCCACATTTCACCCCAATCTCCAACTAAAAAAGACACGTGAGAAAAGCTTGTCTGCCACCTTTTGTAAAGAGGGAAAAAAATCACCTCCATTAAAAAGCAGTAGCATTATATCTGCTTTGAGAGGGACACAGAAAAAAAAGGCTAAAATTCTCCCATCGTTTGTTATATATATATAATATATTTGTTATAAATATATATTACTATTTTTGCTTAATCCTATTTATGCCATTTGTAAGCGACTTACTAAGAACAGAAACACTGCTAATTTCAGAAAGCAACACAAACATTTTATCCACATAAATGTAATTATTGGTGCTGTTTTAACTCCCCTAAACCCACTGGATTGCAGCTTCCCTTGGTTTATGATTAAGACATCAAACTGAAAAAGCTGCATAGATTTTAAGCTATGAACATCAAAAAAAAAAAAATCCCAAGCACAACACACACACAAATCCAAAGCATTGAAATAGAAAATTTTTAAAAGCCCCCATAAAATCCCAAGCAGACTTTTTGCATGTCCAGCTGTAAAAATTTGTACACGTTCCTCATGGTCTGAAATGCACATTTTCTGTCATTATGGGCATTTTCTGTTAATTATTCTTTTAGAATAAAAATGTGACATATAAAACCTACTTTGCAGGTACTTCTTTTTATTACACATTTATTTTTCACAGCTGAACTGTAGACTGAATGATCAGAATAAGCACCAAGATTTAAAAAAATGCATTACTGTGTATGGGAGTTGTATTTGGAGAAAAAAATACTAATTTTTCAGGACTAATGTAACATAACACCAAGCCATTCTTTTACATCACTTACAGTGTAAGTGCAGTATATAAAAATAGGTTTACAAAAGCAGAACAGAGCTTGACTCCTACTGGCTTCTCTGGCCAAAATATTCACATGCTTCTTATTTACTCACTCTTTATCCTGTTTTAAATAAGAGAAACAACTCTTGGATTCCCATTTTCCCCCCATTTCAAACAAACACTTACCTTTGCCACCCTTATATATTTTGTGAAAGACAAGTTATGACTTGTAACTAAAGGGTGAGGATTTTTCAGGCAAATTCACTTTTTTAAGCACCCCATACAAAACTTTCACATTTCCACTAAGGATGAGAAGTGTAGTCAACAACCTTACAGGCAAATTAGTCCCAGCATAATCAATAATTTATCATTATTTATCAATTTATCATTATTTATCAATTTATCAATTTATCACTCTTCGCATTGTCATTGACCCCATGCTGTGACAATCACCTCTCATTTTGTCCCCTCTGAGTTCTCTCTGCTCCAGTCCCTTGCTGTAAAATATATTTAATAATATATTTAATATATTTACATCTAAATATTAATTGTCTGCCTTCATTTCTTCCCCTCTGCTTACACACCACCAAACTCATCAGGGTTTTCTGTTGGGTTTTTTAGGTTTGGGTTTTGTTTCGTTTTTTAAAATTTCCCCTTCCCCATTTTTTTAGCAGTGAGACAAATGGAAAGAACATTCCCACCCAAAAAAGGATATTAAGAAAATAGCATGACCTTTTTGATTTTAATATTGAAATAGTCATTGTTCAAAGATACCTCTGTGTGAAATAATTACCTTGAAAATAAACACCGAGGTGCAATCTAAAAAAAAAATAAATAGAAATATACACACACTCCCCATTGCCCCAGCCCCTAAACCACAGGTTTCAGATTTGACAGCCTTAGATTAGTTCTTTGCTGTAAAAAAACAATAATTTTTTTTTTTTTTGGGGTCATCAGGAATAGGATGATAGGGTTAGGATGAGCCAGGACTGATGATCTTCAAGGTCTTTTCCAGCCTGAGCAATTCTATGATAATTTCTCAGTGGATTTCTCCCCCTTTAATCTCTTAAAATACATAATTTGATGCCATAATTCTGCACATAAAATCTCAAATATATTTAAGGCCATTTTATAGCAATTAACTCCTCAGAATTAGTAACTTCCCAGCACCAGGGGGGGTCACTTTTACCAAATATTTTTAGGTCTCAACATAAAGTTTCCTCCCTACCCTCAAAACTTCTCTCTGAGGACAGATCCTCTGAGCAAGACAGGAAAATTATTCCATACCATTTGCTCTTTAAGTTCCCTCCAGCATAGTCTGGCCCTCACTTATGATCAAGATGAAAATCTATAAAAATAATTTTTAAAAGGCAGCTCCACATTGATTCAACTTCAATAACCTGGCCCACAAAATACCTTAATTAGCCATTTGAAATTATCTTCTTACTTTCCCCTACCATTACACAGAGAATGAGATTATTAATGGAAAAAGCAGCACTTTTGAGTGAGTATATAACCTTAAATACTTGATTAAAAAGTGCTATTTCAATTTACCAAAGATATTACTGCAGTGAGGAGCTTTTAAAGGGCTTGTTAATGTCTTACTCTTTTCATTCATCAATGAAACAGAAGGATTAGGAGTGGATGTCTCATGAACTTCAGTCAAGAAATCTGCTTATTCAGCTTTACCAGCCCCCTTGCAAGTGATTTTTGCTTCTTAAAAGAAATTTCTCTTATTCAATAGTTGTAAATTCTTCCTACTGGAATAATAAGCAGGTGAATATTATTATTAGCACACACTGGATGATGGGATGAAGCAGAATTTGCAGACTGTTGGATGCTACAGAAACTGAAGATGAGTTCCCAAGTAAAACTAAAACTTCCCTAAAAACTTCCTTGCAGGTCCTGTGTCCCATTTAGGATGCCAACCAACAATCCAGGGGTTTTTTTTTCTGTATTTCACCTTCCTGCTACTAAATACTGTCTAAGCCAGTGTTATCCAGTGCACAAGAAAATAAACATGGGTTAGAATGGAGTCTTTAGGTCCCAAAAACCATCCAAAGAAGCCACTCTGGGCACATCACAGAGAGGGAGATTTTAAAGGGATGGGGAGAGGCAAAGGAAGGAAAACACCAAACAAACCCAAACCCAGCACTACAGAGCTCATCTTTTCACCTGGATCCATTATTCCCATTTCCCCCAACACATCCAAGCCCCTGCAAAAGACTTGGGTGTTATCATTGATTACAATTTTTAATTGCACTGGGATCAGTGACAACCCCAGGGCTAATTGGCAAATGCTTATTACAGGAATTAAGTAGGGGCTGATTTACCTTAAACAGGGTGTTCCATCCAGCTGCTATTGCTCTGCAGCTCTGGAACTGCTATTTTAACACCTAAAATAACTAGAATTTAATTGGATTATCACTTTTAGGTGTATGTGTTACACTGCATCCTCTTCATTGTCTCTGCAAAACAGTATTAATTCCACATGCTGGAATATTTTTATTCTCTTTAGAGATTTAATTTTTTTTTTTTTTTGCTTCAAGTTGATCAAGTGTTAAAAAAAAATTTCAAGTTGTACCAATCAGTTCCCTTTGTATCAAAAGTAAGTTTCTTTCAGTTACATATTTCAATATTTCCCTTTAATGCAGTAATTGACCTGCACAGCACTGTCCAGATAAAATAGAAAGAGTTTGGACAATCTGACATGAGCAGAATTAACTCTTCTTTGGGGCTTGGGCCTTTCCTTCTGCCATAAAACACCATCAACTAAGAGCATTTATGGGGACATTTTGCTTCAGTTAAAATCCATGTGACAGATACTGAAATTTATCAATAGAGTGAATAAAATCAGTGCAACTGTTTAAAAACTTCAAGTTTAACTCAGAGGAGAAAATTTACTGAGCAACTGAAGCCATGAAAGCTAAGTGAAAGATAAATGGAAGGATAAAAAAATAAAATAAATAAATGTCTTCCCACAGAACAATGCATGTAGTTACTCTTCACTATATTCCTAAAATTCTTTAAAAAAAAAAATAAAATCTTAAAGCCAGCAGCATACAAGAGAAAAGGTGAAGCAATGTTCAGCTTTGTAAAAACACACCCAAGGTACCTATTTGCAGCAAGGCTTTAGATGAGCCAGCTACTGACATAAAATCATCAAAATAAATGAAGATGCTAAAATTGTACCACCCGTGGACGTGCACTGAACAGCAAAATTGGTGACAAATAACTAATTTTAAATAGAAAAGGAAATTTGCTGCAGAACAGAGAGAAAGTGACCCTTGCATTCAGCTGCCACTGACATTGCTATTAAAGAACATCAGGAACAATACAGCTACAGCAGTTTACATCAACTTTGTCCAGCCATTTAAATAAGGTTTTTTAATGGAAAAGAATAGTGAATTAAATTCTAGCTTTCTAAAGTAAATGAGGAAGCCAACAGGAAAAAAAAAAAAAACAACAAACAGCCATTTTTTTCCCACTTTGTAGGTAAAATTTTGTGTCACAAAAGGTCAGATGAATGCAAAGATTTAATTGAACATCTACAAGGTTTCTTTAAAAAGTTAAGTGCCCCTCTTTCAACATTCCCACAGCAAAATGTCCTGGTAACAATAGAACTGTGATTTGATTAAATTAAAATGCTATTAGGGTGGAATTAGGGCTTCAATGTTTTTAGCAACTTAAATAGGCCTTTCATTTTTAAGGGACATCTGATAATAGATAATTACATTTTGATAATAGATAATTACATTTTATCTTCAAGAAACTGAGTTGTTTGCTTAAAGAAAACCTTTTTTTTCTTTTTTTTTCCCTATGAGGTTGCAGCATTGCCAGCACCAGCACCTGCAATAGGCTTTAGGTGCTTACTTCACTTTGGGGGATATATATTAAAATATGAATAGTTATTGGTGGCTGCTTGATTCAAATTATTTTTTTGTTTCAAAGTGGAATCAGAATGCAAGAAACTCAGGGAGCAGGGGGTGTGAGGGAGTTCTGTAACATGGTGGTTTTAGAGAAGGGGCATCTTTGACTATTAAGAAATCCTCTGTTCCTATGTTACTGGGTTTTCTTTTATTTTACTGTATTACTGTATCATTTCAGGAGTCTAATTCATGTGTTGTAAAAAGCAACCTGACACTGGCAGAGGAACATGCACTGGGTTATCAGCAGCTCTGCTCTGGGAATACTGGAAAAAGTCAAAGTGATGTATTTTCTATGAGACAGCTGTTTATTATTTTATATTTGCATAAAATGTGCTTAAAATAATTTCTATCCTTTTTATTGATGCAAAAAAATAGGAAATCAAGGGTGGTATTTTGCTGCCAACACCACTTCCACATTTCCTCATGGGAGGGGAGGAAGCCAGGAGCATCCCCTGTCCCCTGCCCCACACCAACCTTCCAGCTTTACTTCTTTAAAATGTTCATCACCAGGGGTGACATTTCTTGTGTCACTGAGGCCGAGGGAAAAACATTGGTCCTGCACTTAGGCCACAAATTTAGATGAGGGGATTGAGTCCATCATCAGCAAATCTGCAGATGACACTAAGCTGGGGGAAGTGTGGATCAGCTGGAAGGCAGGAGGGCTCTGCAGAGGGACCTGGACAGACTGGAGAGTTGGGCTGATCCCAACGGGATGAGGTTCAACATTCCAAGTGCCGGGTCCTGCACTTTGGCCACAACAACCCCATGGGGAGCTCCAGGCTGGGCACAGAGTGGCAGAAAGGGAGCTGGGAGTCTGGATTGCCAGGAAGCTGAAGAGGAGCCAGCAGTGTGCCCAGGTGGCCAAGAAGGCCAATGGCATCCTGGGCTGGCTCAGGAACAGCGTGGCCAGCAGGTCCAGGGAAGGGATTCTGCCCCTGTGCTCAGCCCTGGGGAGGCCACAGCTTGAGTCCTGTGTCCAGTTCTGGGCCCCTCAGCTCAGGAAGGAGATTGAGGTGCTGGAGCAGGTCCAGAGAAGAGCAAGGAGGCTGGGAAGGGATCCAGCACAAGTCCTGTGAGGAAGGGCTGAGGGAGCTGGGGGTGTTGAGGCTGGAGAAGAGGAGGCTCAGGGGAGACCTCATCACTCTCTACAACTCCCTGAAAGGAGGTTGGAGCCAGGGGGGGGGTCAGGCAGATATCAGTAGGATAAGAGGGCACAGACTAAAGAATTTTTTCCTAATATCCAACCTAAACCTCCCCTGGCAGAGCTGGAGCTCTGCCAGGGGAGGTTTAGGTTGGATATTAGGAAAGGATTCTTTGCAGAGAGGGTGCTCAGCCATTGGAATGGGCTGCCCAGGGAAGGGGTGGATTCTCCATCCCTGGAGATATTTCAAAAGAGCCTGGATGTGGCACTCAGTGCCATGGGCTGGGAACCACGGGGGGAGTGGAGCAAGGGTTGGACTTGATGAGCTCTGAGGTCCCTTCCAACCCAGCCAATTCTAGGATTCCATGATTCTATGATTCTTTTTGACACCTTTCCTCACAGCCAAAGCAGGGTGAGTGGGGACAGGGCAGAGGTGGGAGGTGGCTCCTCCAGGAGAGCTTCAGTCAGTGCATTCCTATCAGGGAGGTGCCCATGGGCCAGCAATGGGACAAACGTGCCCAGGCCCACAGGAATTTCCTTTATTGCAAAAAAAAGTGTGCAACTGGCCCAGTGGCATCTCTCAGCTTGTAGGAGCAATCTGAAAGCAGAGTTAGGTCCACTGGTGGCTAAATAAACTGTATTTTCTTGCACTAAAAGTCCCGAGAGTTGAAATGCTGGTTGAAAAAAAGGATTTTTAGATTGTGCTGATTTAAGTGACTAATAAAAATGTTACTGTTTAATTATAAACAAAGCATTGAAAGAAATTAAAAACCAGTCCCATCAGTTTCAAAATTACCATCTCATTCTCCATTAATCAAGTCAGAGAAAGGTCACAGACCTCTATCTTCTAACAAACACAGCTCTTGATTCATTACGAGTAAAATATTTTAGATTCTAAAAATGTGACATAACCTTACTAATTTATCTGTGCATCATTAGAGTCCTTAAATATGATATTTAATCCACATGACCTCTGCATTACAGTTTATGCTGAATGAAGCACAAGACTGATGGTGAGAGACCAGGACACAGGGCAGGCTCCAGCAGCCACCTTGGGAATTTGGTTTCTCATGGAAATGCTGGATACAAACCCCAGTGAAGAGGCAGAAAGGGACATTGCTTGGGCAAAATCAGCAGCTTAAAGCATGCAGGACCATCAAAAACTACAGATTAAAGTGGTTCTGAAAATATCAGCTTAGTAAAAAAAAAAAAAAAAATCTGATCTGCCAAGCATCACAAGGGTTGTGTGTTACAAACATCAGACTCCTGGTATTTTTGTCTTCAAGAGGTTTGTGAGCTCATTAACAACTGATTAGTTCAGGTAACATTAACTGGAGTTGTTAAAAATCAACTCCACAGAAGAGAAATTCATCCCAAATAAGATCTCAGGTCATCCCAGAGCTTTCAAAATGATCACACACAAGGAAGAAGCAGCAACAAAAAGCTGAGAGTTCACCCATGTCTGGGAAACAAAGTGAATAAAATTATTTCTCACATGTTCAACGTATCTGTACACTGAGATTTGCATTTTATGGGCTTACACAGATATAAGGGTGTTGCCAAAGTCCTTCAGCTTTCAGATCTGATCACTTCTGGTGAGAAACATGCAAACCAAGTTTGGCTTTCTAGCTGGAAATTTCTACCCTGCATTGACATAATGAAGAAGAATAGGGCCATGCCCTTCCCTTTGACAGCTGTAGCCAGGAGAGTTGAAGGGACAAAACCAAAAAAAAACAACCAGAAACACAACGACAACAATGAAAAACCCAACATCAGATGGGATTTAGATTTGTATTTCCCAGACAAGGAATGTTTTTCAAGGCTGAACATTCTGCCCTTTCGGAAAACCTCACAAAAATAGGGGACTGTAATAATTATACCAAAATTACTTGCATATCATTTCTGTTAAAATATCCCTAGCAGACAGACAAACATTGGCCTAATGATCAAAAATATGAAAGTCCCACAACAACAGGGATTTATTTAACAGGGCAGCATGACAGTGCTGCTAACTCTGTGCAGCTTAACCAACAACACTGATTTTGCAGACAGAACTCTGTTATTTTCCACCTCAATTTCCTAGGTACTGCTCTATCTGTAACCACCTCATCAGAGCAGAAAACCACCTGGAAACTGAGGCAGGGCAATCACAAGCATCCTTTTCCAAGGGAACACACCTGGAGCAGACCTCAGAGGAGGCAGAGCTGAAGTGCTCTCCCCGGGCACAAAAACTCAAGGTGGCACAAAGCTCTTGTAGGCCAAAAATCAGGCTCAGCTTATGAAAATACTGTGCTTTGCCTCCTTGGAATGGGACAAGCTTTCCCTGCCTGGGAGAAGCTAAGAAGATAAAATAATAGAAATATCCTTGATAGGATTTGTGGGAAGTTTCTTGTCAATTGGAGCAGCTTTGCTGCCAGCCCCAGCCCTTTCATCTCAAAGAAAAATCCAGGATGTCTTACCTGAAAACGTGGGGGGTTTTAATAGGCATTTCCAGTTCATCTGAAGGGATAAAGAAGTGGTTCTGCTTTTCCTGGCATCCTTCACAAATAAAGGGCATATGTGGGAAAGCAATCTTTGTTTATTTGTCTTGCTGAGAGAGAGTTGAAAGGTTACAGATTTCACAACTGCTTCTTCTATGCAGAGACTTTTTGCAAACATCAGCATCTGAGGAAAACATACCCTGGATCAGAAGCATTTTTATTGTGATGTGGAGAATTATCAAAAATCCTCACCAATTATTTTCTAACTAAGAATATTTGTAAACTGCAGCAACTGTCTCTAAAACTATTTATTCACCATCCATTCTCCAGCTATAACCAAGATCAGTAAAAGCACCAATTGCTGTGATGCTGCTGAAAATCTGAATTGCCTTTTAACCTCTCTTGGGCAAAACTCAATGCACGTTGTGAACTCCATGCTTTGCTTCAAAACAGATTACTTAAAGTTGTATAACTGAAACCCCAGGATTTAGGGCTTCCCCTTCAAGAACTTCCACTTCACCGCCCTTAAAAATTAAAATATTTTGGTAAAAGTGCTGTGCCACTTTAGAAATCTTAAAGATCTTCATTAAAAGCTCTGCAAAGATACAGAAGAAAAAGCAGCAAACTAGCAAATATTTGGAAAATCCAAATTGGAGGCTTAGTCGATTGCCACCTGCAAAAATCTTCTCAACCAACCACATTATTTTGGATGTGATGACAGATGGGATGAAGAATGTTGTTTTCTCATCATTAATCCCAGTATGAGTAGAGAAAAGATAAAACTCAGTAGACCTCCATGACTTAAGAATGAAGCTGTCAAGGAGGGTTTTTTGTTATTTTCTTTAAATTCTATTTGTAATTTTCCCCTGGCAAAGGAAGCCACGTCAGCTGGTAGAAAGGAAGCAACAGATGCAAAATAAGAAGGTTTTGTTAATTTGTTCAAGTTCTGTTGTCTGAATGAGTGGGAAACATCCTGCCAAGACAGAGAAGTCTCCAGAGTGCAAAAACATCTGTAATCATAATTAAATAATAAAATGCTGGCAGCATCTGATCCCTTGCATCCCTCTGGGGCTTACATGTAGCACTAAAAGCCATCTCAGAATAGTGGTCAAAAGGGGTAATTATTCTGCAATGGGAAGAAGAAAAATTTAAGACTCTGAGAGGAAAATATCCCTGAGAAAATTAATCAATGGCCAGCAAGAGAAGAAGAGATTCACAGCAGGCTGCAAACGATGAGACACAGATTACAGCCAGACACATCTTGCTGATAAGGACATCAACTCCAAAATAATACTGAGGCCACACACTAGAAAAAAACCCAAATAAACAAAAGAAGTTGATCGTAGTATTTGGGGAGGAACATCTCTGTAATCAGACTTCAGTGGATGAGGGGTGTTCTTCCTTCTCCTTCAAACCCATCCCTAGAGACGCAGCCCAGAAAACCGAAGGGTTTTTAAAGGCTCACGTTCCCAGGGCCAGACACATGTATCCTCCTAGGGCTGTTGAGCTTATAAAAATGTGTCATTTTGAATTGTGAAGATGCAGTACTACAGGGTGAGATACGTTCAGTTTCCTAATGCCTTCAGAATATTCAGAATATGTTCTGTAGTTACCCCACACCCCTGTCTGCCAGGCACGCTGCTGCTCCTCCTGTCAGCTGGAACCACAGCAGCCCCATCCACAGAGAGGGGATGTACCTCCTGCTGGGCTGGCAAACAGACACTCGACAAGACTTGACTTTCACTGCTAACAGGCATGGACACTGAACTTTGCAAACGAAGCCTCAGACTGCAAAAAATGTGTCCAAAAAGCCCAAAGCTTCTGACTCCCGAGTTGTAGCGGCTGCATCGCAGCTTGATGGAAGCTGCTTGCTCAGCTGGCCTGGTTCTACCCAGATCTTTAAGTCAAAATGGGAAAAAAGGGGAGATTGGAAATGGGAGAAGGCACACGACCTGATTCCCAATCAAAAATGTAACGTTTAAGAAAAAAAATAAAAATTTTGTTTATAGGCAGAGCAGTACAACTGCCCATTAAAATGCAGACAATTAATTTGCTTTAGTTTCCCAACATTATACCAAAAGAGCTTTCTCATGTAGACTCTGGACTAACTGAAATAACTTCGTGTGTTGAGCTTGATTTCTTTATAGTAACACAGAATTTCCTAGTTAATTTATCTAAATAATGGTTTGGAAGGCAAGTAGGGAGAGCATCAAGGAATCTTTCACAAACCTGGCAGGCAGATGATTGTGCAGTGGTATCTGCTGCTTCTGAAGATAACTGGAGCCTGATGACTGATGAGATGTTCTTAAAACATACAAAAAAACCATTTATCTGAGCTCCAGCAGCTGATTCTCCCCTTTAGATATGCACTCTCTTGAGATTTATGGTAATAAAAATCAAAAAGGTCATTAAATCATTGGTAGCACAGAATAGTCACATTTCATAAGAACTTTCTCTCCCCAGTTTTAATGACATTTGGTAAATGACTTATCCTGAAAAAAGGAACCAGGAGAAGGCAGCACAGCATTCCTGGCCCCTCAAGGAAGAAAACTCTTATGCTCAACACCTTTGAGAAATTTGAGTAAGTTCCTCAGTTGAAACCATTCACTAATAAATGAATAAAACAATTCTGAGAATTTTTTTTTTTAAGTCAGCAATTAATTATCTAAAATTGCTACCACAGAACCTAATAAATTAACCACAGAATCTTTCTTTCTCTTGCAGGAAGCCAGAGAGCACTCAACATCACAGCAACAAGATGGGAACTCAGTGATACCCTTTCCCATCATCAAATTTTTCTAAGGTTTTCAGGCCTCCAAATCTGACAATTAAGCTTCACTTTCTAAGAAAACACAGGAAAGTTCATATTGTAAGGGCAGGTCCCTTTTCCAGACTGTTGTTACACTTCAGAGTTAGGAATGCCCTGGTCCTACTGCTCAAAAGGAAAAACCATTTAGGGCTGCTCTCAGTTTATGTTGAACAAATGCTTGACACCAAGAGATTTATTTTTTTTTTGGTCACTTGGAAAGCCTGAAATGGAAACATCTGAGTTTATATAGACATCTCATTTGATAATTTTGTGATATTTTATGTTTTGGTTCTTGTTGCTAAAGATCAGCAGGGATTTTCCCTTCTAATGCATTTCCTCATGGCCACGTCTGCCTCACATGGAAACACCTGCTAGGAAAAGGAAGTCCAACAAGGACAACATTTAGCCCTAGACAATAAAATGAAACAGATCATTTAATCTTAAAATGAAAATTTAAGGCAAACACCTGGCTAAGGAAGGAAGGAATTATCAGTTCAATTCTAAACAAACCCAACTTTCAAGCTATTTACCTGCTGAAGATGTGGCTGTCAAACATTCTGAAGACTTCGTATTTCTGCATCCCTCTAAAAATTAAAGCATTTGACTCTGTCAGTGATACCCAGCAGGTTTAGATTGAGATTGAAGCAGAAAGACAAGAAAGCAGCCAAAGCCTTTGGGCTACAGAGGTATTTCTAGTATAACATTGCATATCTGAAGGGACAATAACACTTAAGTAAAATTACCAAGTCTTCCTAAATATCCTTTCTGCATTTGGAAATATTCAAAAGCTAATATTTTGCTATATGAACACTCAAAATACCAATACACAGAGAAAATTGCCCAAGCTTGCTTCATTTCCAACAGACAGAGGAAGAGGTAAATTAGCTATAGCTCTGTACAGTATTAAATTCATCCAAAGATGGGGTAAGGAATCTGTCCATGGATCCCAACGCTACTGCTGGAAAAAAAAAATAAAAAAAAAAATTTACAGTTAAGAAGATGGCTGGCTAGTAATATATTGAAACCCCCACCTGACATAATAAATGAAAGAGAATAAATGGATACAGGCAGTGAAACTTCCTGGGAAGAGGGGGAGACTTCAAGCCTTCTGCTGACAGTGCCTTGGCTGTCAGTTCCCCATCTCTGGGAGGCAGCTGTCAGTCACAGCCCATCCTCCTCTCCCCCAGGAGCTCATTCTGCCTGCAGACAGCACTGGAACGACTGCTCCTGGGTGTCAGAGCAGCAGCCGGGGTGGATCTGTCAATCATTGTCACTAATTATTAACTTCTGTCACTCAGAGCAAGGCAACCCAGCTCCGACTGAGCCGCTGTGATTTGATCTGCTGCACCCCCCAGAGACACCCAGACCAAGCCTGGATTTTGGGGCACACACCCAGCTCTGGGGGGGTCAGACCTCCAGCCCCCTGATCCTGCTGAATCCTGGGTCAGCCACTGAGGACTGGAGGGAGAAGGACCAAGGAAACCTTCTTGCTGCTTTCAAATGCACCGGTCACTCCTTTTCTGGGGATATTTTGAAGTTAAGAAGCCCAGAAATAGCACTCTCCTAAGATTTTGAGAAGGTGGAGGGAAAGAGTTGAAAGACAAGCCAAGAAAATAAAATTTTAACAGGAGAAGCTGCACCGTGTGATTTACTAAAATGCTCAAAATTTCTGTCAAAATGCTGGCTCTGAAAAGAGGGCATTTCTGTTAATGGCAATTTTTACATTTTTAGGTTAATGGGGGCAGAGCAGACAAGGATCACCCCTTCTTTCTCCATTGGGAAGAAGGAGAGCCCAGAAATTATCCTTGTGGATTTCTGACTGAGCTCGTGTTTGCCTGCATGATTGGTCTTGGAATTATAGATACATTTATTAAAACTCCATGGAATGATATTCAGGAGGATCAATAACTGGAACAGTGCAGGGAAAGCAGATTCTGCCTCTCTGTATTTCCAGGTGCACACTTGAAATCCCTCTAGAAATTCTCCCTGGCCAAACCCAAGGTTCCAAGGTTGATCAGGAATGTTTATTATACACAGTTTATGTTGTAAAAGGAATGATGGTGTCTTCAGAGCTTAAAATTCTATACATCCAAGGAGCTCAAGACATTTTTTATAAAGCCATAAAATTTCACAATTTTTCGTCCAGCCTTTATGGGACAAATCCTGTGCAAAGGCCTCTTCAAACAAAACCTCCCCTCTGCAGGCACCAATCCTCTCTCTTGAGCATTTTTAGAATAAGCAAAGTCGTTGGAAATAAAAACCCCACACTCCACATCACCACTTTTTAGTAGCACAGGTGATGCAGTTCAAACAGGAGATTGTCCACAGCCTCTTGATATTTTCAAAATTTTCTCCCCAAAATTTTTTTTCTCTCTAATTTCTCTCTATTTAGCTGAGTAAAGTGCATTTTTAGAGAAGTTAATGGCTCCAACAAAGCATTATTAGTTGAAATGCAGGATTATCTTCTCCCATTTCCATTGTTCTCCCTCTTTAAGTTTCCTAAAAAGTAATTACATTTTAATCTGCAAATTTAGGTAGTTCAGAATGGGTAAGATTCTGTTCTCATTGTCTGTTCTATTGACTCCTTTACCAAATATCACTTGGCCTGACCACAACATCTTAATAAAGAGTTTTACCACTGTCTTTATAACCATTGCTTCAATTACAACAACAAAAAAAGGATAAAGTTCAAAAGCTCAAATCTTAAAGGCTTCTGCTGGACTAATCAGGAATATATAAAATTCTTAGCAGTTGATTTAAATTTATCTTCCCCTTTGAATACCACCTGGCTTTACCATCCTGAAGATAGAGATCCCTGCCAGCTCCAGGTTCAGTGCTTCCTTTCTTACCCTTAACAACAGGGAAAAAAAGAAAAAAAAAAGCACAACTCACAGCAAACAACAGAAAAAGTTATTTATGTATTTGTTTTTAAAAGCTCCTGACAATTTTGGTTAAGTCTGTTGAAGATCCTGACCCAAAACTCTCCTAGAGTGCTTCAAACACAAATAAAAATTCAAATTGGAAACAAAGGAAATAAAAGAAAAATGCAGCCAAAACCATCACTGAAAATTGCACAGGGAACTAATATTACAAACCTTGGAAGTGTGAAATTTATTTCCTCGAATATTCTCATTTATAAAATGGCAGAGTACAGTGCCTAATGTTAGAAGGACTTTCCTAAGGACAATGAAAATATCATTTTCATTGGAAAACAGGGACAAAAATAGAGCATGGGACTATTTCTATTTCCTCTACTTTAGACCCTTACCATCTGCTGTCATTACAGCTCCAAGTACATTTTATTTGCTTTCATAACCTTTGACAGCAAGAATCACTAACAGTATTTTAGTTGAAGAAACTTTTATAAAATATTACAATCAAATCAATTGCATTAACACATTTGAACCTCCGAGTTCAACACAGTGGAAAACACAATACTTTTTTATTACATCAGCTGTCTGGTCATATATAAATCATCCATAACTAAACCCAAAATTATTGAGAGTACTATTTATCCAGAGTTAGCAAAAGGAATTATCTGACAGTGGAAAATGAAAAATCCCTAATATGCACTACAGTGTCCTGAAAAGTATAAACAATGTTATTAAGGAAACTTTTGCAATAATAAGGAGTGTATGTGATTCTATTTTACCATGCTAACAAAATTCCTCTGGGATTTCTTATTCTGTTATCCAATAACTAAACTAGAATATTATGTTAAACAAGTCTCACATTCTACCTGTATTCAGAGGATATTTAAAATTAAGAGATAATGTTCTTCCAGCACATGGCACATCATATTTTCACTCCAATTATTTGCCAAAGCAATAAACAGAAGAGTGGAAAGTCAAAAAGGCCCAACTAATGCCTTGGCCATTTAGAGATGAACTGTAAAGACATTTAAACTGGTTTTGATAAGATTTATTTTAAAGAGATGAAACAAGGAATTATTTTAAAAGATGGAGTCGTTTTCCCTTGCTATTTTCGATTTGCTGGTTGGAGCAATTCCATGTGTTATGGATCCCAGTTTTGGGCACTGGGTATTTTCTCGGGATGGTCCAACCCAAATGAGATGCAGGAAGAAATGGGAGGTAACAATTTTCAGTTTAATCACTGGAAAAAGGGCAAAATATGATGATAGATACCACAAAGCCTCTGGATAACCCAGCTTTTTAGGCTTGTGGTTTGGCTTTTTTTTTTTTTTTTTTTTTTTTTTTTGGCTTATGGTTTGGTCTTCCTTTTCCTGTAAACCTCCCATGCTTCCAGTGCACATAAAATTTTGACCTTTTTATGAACAGTTATAGACACATTTATATGAACTCACAGCATGGTTAATAATGAGACTTCAATGCTCTTCAAGCTTCAGCAGATTTTAGATAATAAGATAAAGAATCTACCACGTTTTGAGGTGACCAAGGGTCACCTGTTTTGAGGTGACCTTTATCATTACAAGTAGAAAAGAAGCCCAAGGTAAAAAATGTTTAGAATTAGGAAATATTTTGATTCCTGTGCAGTCACTGTAATGATGGAGAGCAGCACCAGAGGAATATTCATTCCAGCAGTGCCTTTTCCAGCCTAATAGGAAAATCATATTCTAGTGCTGAAAATTCCCATTTTGTCCCACCCAAGTACTTTACAAAAGAAAATGCCAAGAGTCCCAGCAGTTCCAAAAGGACATTTTCTTCCTCCCCTGAGAATCCAGGCTGGTAATCCCAATATTTTTAATTATCACACCACCAGCAGCACCGTTTCCTCCCGAATTAAGCTGGGATGCTCCGTGCCCTCCCAGAACTGCACCAAACCCGGGAGAGCCTTAATGTTTTATTCTGAATATGTCAGGGAAGCAGCCCCAGCCTTCAGCAGCTCCTGCTGCCTGATTAGTCCCCCAGTCACTCCAAGGAGCTCTCAGCTGCTCAGCGGGAGCTTCTCCTGCATCGCTGCCCCGAGCCTTTAGGCAAAGGATTCTCCTAATGAGTCAGTGCTGAGCCTGAGCCCACACTTCTGCTCCGCTGAGTTCTTGCTGAGAGGGGCTCTCTGCTCCCTCGTTATCGTTTTACAGCTCTTTTTCTTCTTCCTTTTTTTTTTTTTTTTTGATTTTTGTCTTTCTTTTTTAGTTGTTCTCTCCTATTCCTCTTTGCACCCTCCCACCCCGCTCGCTGCGTGGTGAGCACTGAGGGCACCACCAGGACGGGAGCCAGATGCTCATCAACACGATGTCCCAGTATAGGTTGGGGGCTGAGCTGCTGGAGAGCAGTGGAGGTGAAAGAGACCTGGGGGTCCTGGTAGACAAGAAGATGCCCATGAGCCAGCAACGTGCCCTTGTGGCCAAGAAGGCCAATGGCATCCTGGGCTGGCTCAGGAACAGCGTGGCCAGCAGGTCCAGGGAAGGGATTCTGCCCCTGTGCTCAGCCCTGGGGAGGCCACAGCTTGAGTCCTGTGTCCAGTTCTGGACCCCTCAGCTCAGGAAGGAGATTGAGGTGCTGGAGCAGGTCCAAAGGAGGCAACTGGGCTGGTGAAGGGATCCAGCAGAAATCCTGTGAGGAAGAAGATGCCCATGAGCCAGCAATGTGCCCAGGTGGCCAAGAAGGCCAATGGCATCCTGGGGTGCATTAGAAAGGGGGTGGTTAGTAGGTCAAGAGAGGTTCTCCTCCCCCTCTATTCTGCATTGGTGAGGCCACACCTGGAGTATTGTGTCCAGTTCTGGGCCCCTCAGTTCAAGAAGGACAGGGAAGTGCTTGAAAGAGTCCAGCGCAGAGCTACTGAGATGATTAAGGGAGTGGAACATCTCCCTTATGAGGAAAGGCTGAGGGAGCTGGGGCTCTTTAGTTTGGAGAAAAGGAGACTGAGGGGTGACCTCATCAATGTTTTCAAATATGTAAGGGGTGAGTGTCAGGGAGATGGAGTTAGGCTTTTCTCAGTGGTGACCAGTGATAGGACAAGGGGTAATGGGTGTAAATTGGAGCATAGGAGGTTCAAGTTGAATATCAGAAAAAATTTTTTTACTGTAAGGGTGACAGAGCCCTGGAACAGGCTGCCCAGGGGGGTTGTGGAGTCTCCTTCACTGGAGACATTCAAAACCCACCTGGACACGTTCCTAGGGGATGTACTCTAGGGGGCCCTGCTCTGGCAGGGGGGGTTGGACTAGATGATCTTTCCAGGTCCCTTCCAACCCCTAGGATTCTGTGATTCTATGATCTATGATTCTATGATTCTATGATGCTGCTCCAACAAAACCCCTGGCTTGGCACACACCTGGATTGCTGCCCTGTGCTGCTGCTTTTTCTTCTTCATTCTTCATGTAGTTAGAAACCTTTTGTGGCTTTCATGCTCTTTACAGAAAGCCTGCATCTACTTCAGTGCCTGCAAACCTCATCATTACTTTTCCAGACAAGTATAAGGCAAAAACCACTCAGCTCCCTTAAAATAATGCCAAATGCTGCAAGTTTTTTCTCTGACTTGACAAAACCGAAACTAAAGGATGGCCCAAATTAGGATTTCCATAATTTCTCATACACAGCCCCCCTCAGCACTGTTGTTGGAAAGATGAGAGTGTTAAAAATAAATAATAATTAAAAAAAAACCCAACAATCCACCAGTAAGCAACAATCTCACATGAGACTTTTGTATAATCATAGAACAGCAGCACTGGAGTGTAACAGAATAATTCATGCACCTCAAACTGAGTTTTAAACTCCATGGTTTAGGTGGATTTTGGCATCTTCCAAGTGCATTAACATTTTCTCTACTTCTCTGGCTTATGCTGCTTTTCCAAACATGAAAACTCCCCCTTTTTTCCCCATTCATTTACTTTTACACAAGATTTCAGGGATTCTCCTCTCTCTTCAAACTTTCACTGTCACTGTTCCTGGTGACACAGGGATAGCTGCACAATAAACCTTGAATAAACCTCATTCTTTCTCCTAATCCTTAAACTTTCTGATTTTTTTTTTTTTTATGAACTTACAAATAGGTCGAGTGACCATGTATTTCTGAAAGCTGAAAAAAATTGAGGTTTTGAAGCTTTTAAAGAATGTTACCAAGCCATCTACTTGGCAGTACATACACTTAAATTAGGTAGCCTTGAAAATTCTATTAAAACAATTAAGTGAAATGAAAACCTCATGATGAGTTTTTCTCTGACCTCAGAGGACTGATGCAACTTTTCATTTTTTTAAGGGAACAGTGCTGCATCACCCAATTGCACCGGATTCCCTCTGCAGCACAATTCCACATAAAATTAAATTATTCACCCTAATTTCCTCTGCTCTTTAAGACAGCACAACCTAAGCTGACAAACTCTGTTAGGGAACAACAATGTCATGGAAATTGTGATCCCAAGACAAGTGCATGTGACAGATACCAGTTTGCACAGAAATCTGAGTGACACAGGAGTTAGAATGAAGGACTGATAAGATCACTGAATGTTTTACATCACTATTTTCAAACTTGAATCATCTTTAATCCATCACCCTGCCCGTTGCATGCAGAGGAGGCAGATTAAGCCCATCACCCAACTAAAGTTATTATCAGGCTGTGCTAATTGTAATTTACAGAATCTGGCATCTGTCTCACACACAACTAAGCTGGGGGGGAAGTGTGGATCAGCTGGAAGGCAGGAGGGCTCTGCAGAGGGACCTGGACAGACTGGAGAGTTGGGCTGATCCCAAGGGGATGAGGTTCAACATTCCAAGTGCTGGGTCCTGCACTTTGGCCACAACAACCCCATGGGGAGCTCCAGGCTGGGCACAGAGTGGCAGAAAGGGAGCTGGGAGTCTGGATTGCCAGGAAGCTGAAGAGGAGGCAGCAGTGTGCCCAGGTGGCCAAGAAGGCCAATGGCATCCTGGGCTGGCTCAGGAACAGCGTGGCCAGCAGGTCCAGGGAAGGGATTCTGCCCCTGTGCTCAGCCCTGGGGAGGCCACAGCTTGAGTCCTGTGTCCAGTTCTGGGCCCCTCAGCTCAGGAAGGAGATTGAGGTGCTGGAGCAGGTCCAGAGAAGAGCAAGGAGGCTGGGAAGGGATCCAGCACAAGTCCTGTGAGGAAGGGCTGAGGGAGCTGGGGGTGTTGAGGCTGGAGAAGAGGAGGCTCAGGGGAGACCTCATCACTCTCTCCAACTCCCTGAAAGGAGGTTGGAGCCAGGGGGGGGTCAGGCAGATATCAGTAGGATAAGAGGGCACAGACTAAAGAATTTTTTCCTAATATCCAACCTAAACCTCCCCTGGCAGAGCTTCAGCTCTGCCAGGGGAGGTTTAGGTTGGATATTAGGAAAGGATTCTTTGCAGAGAGGGTGATCAGACCTTGGAATGGGCTGCCCAGGGAAGGGGTGGATTCTCCATCCCTGGAGATATTTCCAAAGAGCCTGGATGTGGCACTCAGTGCCATGGGCTGGGAACCACGGGGGGAGTGGAGCAAGGGTTGGACTTGATGAGCTCTGAGGTCCCTTCCAACCCAGCCAGTTCTATGATTTTGTGATTCTATGAAATAAACTTTTTCTTACAGCTGTAAAAGACCCTCTTTGTCTAACAGTCTTTGAAAGAGAACAAGACAGCCATCTAGAGGGCAGGAAAAACAGATCACACTGAAGGAAGGGAACACTGAAGGACCAAATCACTCACTGTAAGCCAGAAAAAAGACCCAAACAGCCAAGATATGAATTGAAGTGAAAAGGATCTACTCGACTGTTACCCACCAGGGAGCTGTTTGGGGTTTTTTAATTGCTATTTCAACATAATTGATAACCCTGACCACCCAAAATAACAATTTTAGCCTTTCACAATGAAAATCTTCACACGAGCAAAATGTTTTTCCCTATGTGGCACAGAAGACTAAAAAATTAAAAGCACTGGTCTGTAATTAGGGATAAAAATGTCAGCTCTGTCTGCCTTATGATGACTGTACTCATCATTGCCCTTTCTGACTGGCTCTGGAGCAAAACAGCCCAAAAAAGGCACCTAAACTACCAGTGAGCTTCCTTATTATTGTGTCATAAATCAATATTTATGGCCAGAATGCCTACAGCAGTTCATAAGCTGTAACCCTTCACAGGAAGTTATAGAAGGGGATCTCCAAGTGGAGAAACTTTATGTATAAATAGCTACTTCTTGGTACATCAGAGAATTTGGGGATTACAGCTCAGTTGGGAAGAATTCCAGATCATTCTGCTCTTTATTCAGGGCAATTACTGGCAGGGAGAAAGCTTAATAAAAAGTTCTGTAATTGTGGCTGTTTCAGAACAGATGTTCTAGGTTAAGCAGAACGTGCAGGAGAACTGAATTATTTAAAGAAATCAGAGGAAAATCTTTGCAGTTTTAGTTCAGATCATCCAGAGGGAAGATTGTGGGGAGCAACAAATAATTAATCAGCAATAATTTCCTCTCTCTGGATCGATTTCCTTTTTGCTGGTCTCATTTTCTACTCCACCAGATCCAATTGCTCTTAACACACCAAATCTGCTGTGACCACTTCAGCCCATCTCAAAACCATCTCTCAAACCTAACACAGGCAGCTGAGCAATTTTTCACTGTAGAGGCACAAATGCTTATGAAATTCTCTCACATTTCTTGGCATTTCACTCAGGAATTGTGGGGGCATAGAGGAACATTTAATTCTACTATATCCTGATTTTTTTAAAAAAGTCTGCACGCTGAAGTACCTCATCCCTTAGATTTCTGGGTAAGCTTGAGACATTTCACAACTTATTTGTTTCACATTTAACACAAAATCCAGAGAGCCCACACCAGCAAGAGCCTAGAATTAAATACAAAAGTGTTCTTTAGAATATTCTTTACAGTGGCCTTCCACTGATGACCACTTCCCTAATTTTGCAGTGGTTTCAGCCAGCTTTTCAATCATTGGTACAGCTGTAAAAAGCAAAACCAGGCACCTCTGTAACTCCTGTATTTAAGGATTCATCCCTCCTGCTACCCATTCCCAACTCGGAGGAGAAACGAGGGCTGGGAAGGCAAAGTGTGGTGTAAAAAGGAAAGATGGCAGAATGTATAAATGTGAGAAAGGAAACCAATTAAAAAAAAAAAAATCAAAGAAAATGCTCAACTTAGGAGTACAGTAACAGCACTTGACAAAACAGCAAAGTTAAAAAAAAGCCAATTTCACTCAGCTGCTCTGTTCTAAAAGTTCACCCACTATTCAAGGAAAATACAAACACTTCAGGATTTGTCCTGCTGGGCTGCAGCGTGGGGCTGGGTCCCTGTCCCAGGGAAGAAACACAGCTGCCCAAAAGCAAGGACAGCTTTGAGAAAGGAGCATTTTGCAAAAAATCTCCCTAAAAGCACCAGGGCGCCATCTGCTGCGAGCAGGAGAGAAAAAACCCAATTTCCACACTAAAGGGAACACAAAATCTTTCCTCTGAGCTGGGAGAGGTGTCTGGCAAGGGATTGCTTTAGGCTTCAAGGGAAAGAAATATTCCTTTTCCTTGCAGGGTGGTTCCCTTTCCCCCCAAAGCCTCCCCTGGCTGCATCTTTTTCCCCTTAGGAGCACACGGACCCAGTTTGCAAAAAAATTACAGAGCATCTGTACCAGAGGCTCAGAGGGGGGAAAAAAAGGCAGGAAGGTGAAGCTCCTTTAGGTGATGGTGCCTTTTACATTATTAATCCTTTTTGCTGTGATTTTGCCTCTCACTGCAGCAGGTCCCCTGCTCAAGGCAGAAAAAGCCCAATTCCTATCCCTCCCCATCACTCCCTGGGAGCATTAATTAAAATTTCAGCAGAAATCAAAAGCTTGAGTGGCAGCATCTGACTTGAATGCTAGGAAGGACACTAAGATTAGTTCCAGTAAGCTAAAAAGTAATTATCATGTTCTTTATCATAAACAAATACAATGTTTAAAGCTCACATTGTTCAGGTAGTAATGAAAATTACCAATATTGTTTTGAGATGCTACTCTTAACCTCTAATAAATTCAATTCTTCAAGAGTAAAGAAATACAGACAGAAAAAACAAATGAAGCCCCCAAAAATACCAATTAAAAAAAAAAAAAACTAAATACAAAAAAACTAAATCCCACAGCACAGACCAGAAGGCAGAATTTCAGAATGCAGCCCAAGGCTCACCATTAAAAGAAGAGCAGAGGCCACTTCATCATTTATCTGCCTTTGAAGTCTGGAGTCCTCTTCAGAAACTGGAGTATCCAGGTTTGAGGCAGTTTATAGTGGAGAGGAAAGCAAAAGCTGACTACAATTTTTTAAGTATCACATGAAAAGATGGTATATAACTTTTTTTAAAAAAAAAAATATTGTGAAGGCACCATGGCTTTCAAAAATTTGCTTAACCATACAGGCTCTTGCAGACTTTTGTTGAAGTGTCTCACCCTCCAACAAAAACAACCATTCCAGGTTTGACAGTTTTTCATTTTATTAGCACAAAATGACCAAGAGTGAAGACAAAGAGGAATATACACATGTACTTAGAATGTGGAAAACAGATGTGAATGATATTTTTCTTCCTGAGACCTTACCAATCACTTCTGCTCTCACCTTGAGCAGTGGAACACTGTGACTGAGACTGCAAGGTACAAAACCCAACCTTACAAGGCTGCAGCATTTCCTTAAAAAAAAAAACCAAAACCAAACCCTGCAGTTCCTCTACCCAGAGTCTCAGCCTAAGTTCAGAGCTACAACTGCTATTGAGAGATGTGAAGTAGAACACTGAATTCCCAAGTCTCCTGCTGACAGTGGTGACTTCTGGAGCAAACCCTCAATGTATTTAATATCATCCAACATCTTTAAAACAAAGGAAAAACATTTACACAGAAGGTGCCCTAATGTTAACACCTGTGTATTCACTTTTACAGAGTTCAATGAAAATCCATTCTATGAGCACAGAAGCAATCCCATGGTTATTTTTTTACCACATAAATACATCAGTTGCAGAGACTGCTTAGAGATACAGATCTTACAGAAACCTCCACAGTGGCACTTGTACAGTCCATTGGTCCAGTGGTGCTGCAACACCTCCACACACAGAGTGACAGGGAAAAAAGAGGCAAGATCTTTACAGGACACTCACCCAGCCTGCTGCATCCCAAGGTGGATGTACACTATGACACCTGCAGTAATAGTACCAATAAATTAGATTAAAACAATTCAGGTCTATGTCCCATAGCTTGAAAGCCAGCAAAGTCAGAAAAAAATAGGATTCTGTTCAGATTGCACAGACAAACCAGAGGGTGTTTGCCACAGGACAGAATCAATGCACTTTCCCATGTCCAGCATTATTAGGAGGTTGTAACACAATGATATTTATTGCCATGCAAGGATAACACCCTCTGACATTTCCCTAGCAGTTGGAGAGTAGCAAGATCCACCACTGAAAGTCAGTAACTTTGTAATTTTTTGTTTGAGAGTAGCTGGAACGTGGTGGTTTTATTCCAACAGATGGCATTTCAGACATTTCAGTTTAGTTAGTTAGGCAGTTCTTTTGTGAACAGGATTAATCACACAGATTTATTACATCTCTGCTCTCCATCAAAGGAAGCACATGAAGAAGTGTGGTCTGAAAGCAAAGTGTAACCATCTCTTACAATGAAACTCCAGATCAGCTTCCTAACAGTCACTAGAATAGAGCTCTACCTTGCATCCACTTAACAGGTACAGAATTAATGAGTATACTCTGAGCTTACCCACAGGAGAGAGAAAACTACTTCATGAAATGATTCTGCAAGACCAGCCTGACCAAACAAAAAGCCTGAGTTTCACAAGCCTAATTAATACCATCATTGGTTTAATTTTTCTTTTTTGTGACAAAGGGGTAAACTTAAGCAAAAGTGGATATTCTCCAGATTCATGTAAAAAAAATTAAAAAAAAAAAAAAAAAAAAAAAGTTAAGCACAGTGACTTTTCAGTCTTTCATGCCAAACTCAACTCAACCACTTGCAAGTTTTGATCAGGCCATCAGAGACAGGCTCCAAACTGAAAAACCACTGCAATTACAATAAAGCTGGCTTCAAACTGGCATTCCTAACTCCACTGGCCTCAGTGTATTTTTACAGTAGTTTCAGTTCTCCAACAAGAGTTACAAGCTGCTTGTTCCACAGTTAGTGCCACTCTTCTTTGAGACATACTTCAGGCCTTCAGACTACTTTTCTCTTGTTCCACAAATCCCTGGAGTGAAGAGCTGACAAGTCTATCCAGCATCTTTAGTTCTGCCTCTAGACTGCATTCCTAGGTGTGCCATTGTGAGTCACTGCTTTCAGGTTTGAGGTTGCAGATTGATGGTTGCAGATTCTGTGGGAGGCAACACCTACTTCAAAGACTTCATGAATGGCTTTGCGGAAGCAGTGGAAATTGTAATCTATCAGACCTGCCAAAAAAAGAGGGGGAAAAAAAAAGCTTAGCACATTTATGTAACCAACAAGGCTTTATTTTAAAATGTTTCATTCGACCAACAGCTATTTCAGCACTTAACTCCAGTAGGAACTTGGACTCAGGAGATGGGACTAAGTTTTACTGATGCCAGTGTTTAGATTGTCTCAGTTTTTAGGAAAAAAAGGTATTTATTTGGAAAGCAAGGTGTATATTAATTATTAAACACAGGTGAAGATCTACCCTCCAAAAGCATGCTAGTGCAGCACAGCCATGACTTGAGTGTTATCTTGCACTTTGTCACTTACATTTACCCTGACTGTGATGAGATAAACTTTGAGATAACCACAGTGCAATTACAGAAAGAACACAGCAGCTTTTTCTCTTGTTAAAATGTCAAGTACTGCCACCATTTTAGTCAAATACTTTGAAATTAGGGCCTACACTGGTGTTTCTACCACATAACATGCACAAGACCATTCACACCACAACTCCTACAGGTTTCAGCACCTATTTTGTGGGTTAGACCTGCAGTGGATTAAATCCTTAAATTTCCCACTGCATACTGAACCACCCTACCACTGCTGATTGCTTCAGTCATACATTAAATCCCACTACAGCAGGTGGTAGTGATACAGGCCACAGGAGCTGCACAGGAGCTCAGGAGGACAGTGACTGACTCAATGATTCACAACAAAAATAGGATCTCTTTATACCTCTGTTCCCTGGGAGAGGAGAAAATTCCCCGCAGAAGCAATTAAATAAATTTAGGTGCAGAAAAAAAATCAAGGTGATTTGTAAAACCACTTTACCATTTTAGAGTTGACAAAAAGCATTTTATGAAAGCAGTGCAGTGGGGGAAGTCCTCACCTTTGCGTTCAAAACTCTCTTCTCTAAGAATGCAAACTAATGCCAAAAACTTTGTTACTTCCTTTAAGTAGAGGACTGTTGTGTTATTGAGCTTGATAATTGCCATTGACTCTTTATCATAAGCACTTCCAGTGCCATCTTCCTTTAACCTAAAAAAGAAAGAGTTAACCCAAGACATAATTTAGCAGGTGTGCATATATCAAGACAAACACTTTTTAGAAGAACCTTACTTGTAATACCAATAATTATCACACCTTAGGTTTCTCAGGAAAATTAGAGCCCAAGAGAGCAGAGCCCTTCACTAGAGACTGCCTTAGATGAGCAGTTAAGGGCAAGCTATCAGCATGGATACTTTGATAACAAAGAGCCATGGCTGTTTAGTCAATACTGATCTCAGCTTCGAGCTGACCACTCCTAACAGAGGAAGTAAAATACATTAATTATAGCATAACCTGCCTTGAAACCACAGAGTCCCTGCTTCACACTGCCTCACTGAGCTTACAGTGCCACAGTAAGGTGTGAAGTGATTGGTTTGAAGGGATTTCTAAGTAGAAATATCTCTAGAGTGACATCTCAGCCAATTACTTTTGGTTAATGCAAAGGTTTCCTTAGTGAAGGTGTCTGGAACAGGAACCAGGGCACTTCTTGGACTTGCTTGTACCCACTGTGCCCAATGTACACAGCAGTACTCATTTTACACACAATGCTTAAATTTTACAAAATCAGATCACTGTTTCGGCCAGGAGTGAAGGGAAACTAACTGAGTAGAAATGTTTGATACAGCTGCCAAACAATCTGGCTTAATTTTAGCTGCTTACAGAAACAATGTGCTCTACAGACTGATCAGTAGCATCCTGGCTATTGGCTTTGCCACCCAGCATTGCTGGCACATTTTTTAAGCTATTCTACAACTTTTAATGACTTGTTTTCTGAGAGTCTTCATCACTTACCCATATATACAGGAAACATCTATCACTACATCAATCATGTCACAGCACAGCTCATATGACTGCATGTCCACAGGGGAACTGTCTGTTGCAATGTAGATTTTGCTGACTACATCGAAGAGAAAAGCTTTTTCAATGCCTGAATTCTTCAGAAAGAAAAACAATTTGGATGAATTTTTTAAAACAACTGCATTTTTAAAATCTGACTTAGAATTCATACACTTTCTTATTAGCAGGAAATGCTTTAAACATAATCAATTCAGATACTTAAGACAGAATCAGTCCTTAAAGCATATAGTTTAAATATAGAATACCCTTGTTGCTACAGTACAGATCAGCACCACCTTCTAGGTGACAGAAACAAAGCTGGAGACTTGCTTAGCATTCATTTTAGTTTATTATTTACTAGATCATAATTAAGGTCACATTTTACTCTCCCTCCCAGACCCAAATTCAGTAGTTTTCCTCCTCTGTGGTTCTGTTAACTCCAGAAGAGACACACACGCACATCCCCCTGGTGGATGATTCTCAGAGCTAAGTTAAGTTATTTCATAGCAGAATGCTGACAAATTTTACACATGCAGTATCTTGGCAGCTCAGTTTGTGTAAGGTGGCTGCCATGCAGTTCAACATAAAGAACAAATCAAGTCAGCCTGGAGCTCTGGGCATGGAAAAGCATCCAGCCAGTTGTACCACCCCATCTGCAGCTGAGCTCTTTGGCAAAGTGCACACACTGATGTATTTATGATTCTTCCTCATCTGAATACCCAGGGCAGTGTCCCCAGGACATCCAGAAGATCTTTTTTGCACCAGGGCCATGTCCTATACCATCTTTCCAATGAGAAGGATGAGCATTAATGTGCCCTTTATCTCCTGGTCATGACAGACAGTCCTCAACAACACAGGGAACCCAGCATTTTACAGCAGCACTGGGTGACACAGCCACCCACACAGCTTCTCAGGTGCAATTGGGTTTTTTTTGACATGTTTTTTGTCCACATGCCTGCAACAGCCTCACAGGCAGAACTTAAATGAGACAAACCTGTCTCCAAGGGTGATACACTCTTTGGTTTAGAGCAGCAAATTTCTGTGGCACAAATTCTGTAAGAGATGCAAACACTAAAAAAAAATCAGGGCAAAAGTCTCCCAGGCCCCATGTTGTAGTTCAAAGCCAAGTTCATGTTATAAAAAATGTCACTTGCCAGCACAGCTACATTAAACAAAGTGTGTTAGCAGACTGAAAGAAAACTTCTGTATCAAGAGAGACACCCAAACTCTGCTTTGTCAGTACCCAGAGAAACAGGCACAAAGCACACACCAGTACAGTTTAGCTGTGGTGAAGCAGGCAACCAACATGAGTGTCACCTGAAGCTCCCAAGGGCACATCTCCCCAGCATTCCTCAGCAGGACTTGCTTTACCATGCCACAGATTTCACTCCAAGTTCTTTTTAGATTAACACTTACTGATATAAAGATATTTAGTAGATTTTCCAGTGTTGGCAGTTGTGGAATGAGCTTCTGTACCACTTTACTGAAGGCTTCAAATATTGAATGGTCATAAATACTGGTCAAATAAAAGCTGGAAAGAGGAAAGAGGGAAAAGGAAGAAAAAAAAAGAAAAAAGATTCAAGAGTATTTCAGAATTGTAATAGAAATATTAAGGCTATGTTTTCTAATGCCTTTATCAGAAATATACACATCTACTGTACCTAATTTCTGAGTGACTGGAATAAACTTGAAAGAAACTCCTCCCATTCCTGGGGGAGGTGGGAGAAGAGAGAGGAAAATTTGACTGTGCTTTCACAACACACTTAGCCTACAGAGTGCTTATCACAAAGGCATCAAATGCTCAACTAGATTTTTTTCTCCTAGCCTTCCACTTGGTTCACACTAACACCAAGAGACACTGATGATACTTAAAGGCTCCATGAGAATCAAAACAGCAGTAAAACCAAAGAAAGGAGAGCTCATTTTAAAGGTGTCAGTGGAAGACATCCTAAAAGCAAGTAAGGTATCAAGTAAGAAACTAAACTTTTAAAACCAATCTCTCTGAAAGGTCAGTGCTAGCCAGGACTAGAAGGCAGACAGCTGCCCCTCTCCTTCCTCTGCACCACGTGTACAAAATCAGTTTGTTATTCTGAATGAGAAATATGCAGAAGGATCTGAACTATCACTGAGTCTCTGAGTAAGTCTGTTGATTGGAATCTGACAGAGTAGCCTGTCTTATTTTCATCAGCTGAGGCCTGTCCATAAATTCTGCAGTCTGTCTCATAACAAAAGTTTGTGCAGCACTAAGAAACTTACAAGGCCTTGTTCTGGTCCACCCAATATTATATCTCAAAGTCTGTGTGCAGATCAGCCACAGCAGTCTGTGCAGAGCCTGAAACTCACCTGAGGTGAAGTTTTTCAAGCCCAGCATCCGTGAGGTCATCATTAGCCCTCTGATGAATATCCCTCTGAGTTTCTATTTTATGGTCATCTGATAAACCATCAACTTTATGAATAAAAACTTCAAAGTTCATTTCTGGGTTGACCTTGTAGGCTTTTGAAACTGTAATGTGGAGTCTTGTCAAAGCTTCCATGTAGTCATCCTGTAAATCAGTTTTGGCAGGAATGAATAACAAGGCTTTAGCTCTCATCCTCTACCAACAACTTAATATTTCAGTGCAAAAACTCCACTTCTGGAGCTCAACAGAACTATGGGAGAAAAGAACACTTTGTCAGAAATCTAAGTAGCTTACATTTTGCTACATAAATTAAGTTGCATTAGCTATACAAGGCTCTGCTTCAGAGCACAAGGCAGGCTCCACATCAACAAGCAGCCACCTCCAAGATGGTTTTAATTACCATCTCATCTCCCATGGTGCAGTTCCCAGGTTCATTAGAAGCCACCAGATACCCAAACAGTACTTGAAACAGATAAGGGTGCTGTTATTAAATGAGCTGCATTGCATGGAACAGCCAAGGGAAGGCAAAATTCTGTCTGTCTAGCACAGAAGGCTCTCATTAGTATTGTAGAAAAGAGAAGTTTTGAGTGCCCACCCCTTTACACTCTCTCCACCAGCAGAGTACATTTCTCACTTCCCAAAACTAAGAACCACACATCATGAAATGAAAAGTTTACAGCAGCTTCAAACATAAAGAGTTAGACTGCCAACACATCTATCCATACATAACAGATGTTTTCTGATCTTACAAAAAATATAAACTCTTAGCTTCTCAATCATTCCTCCTCTTGCACACAAAGCAAACTGAAACCTTCCTTGTGATTCTTAGATATTTCTATTTACCTGGGCATCAATAACATATATTAGAGCACCTGTTCCCCTGAAGATCATCTCATAATCAAACGTTGGATCAAAAAAGTCCATCTGTCCAGGAAAATCCCATATTTGAAAATTGACAAAGGAACTGTTGGAAATATCATCTTTGTAGATCTTGTTGGTACTTTCCAAAAACAGGGTCTCATTGGGAGACATTTTGTGAAACACCACCTGTTAAAACAACATAAATAATAAGTAGTTTCAACTTTATCTTACCAGGAGAGATTGCTAAAAGTTCTGAGCCTTGAATTTTACATATAGCTTTGTCCATTTAAAGTGTTCAGTTTCCTTTGGGTAAACAGACAGATTCCTGAGTCAGCCAAGGCATTAACCTATCCTTGACCAGAATCAAGCAACTGAATAAAATTAAACATGTTAACAAGTCTGAATAACACCACTGCCTAAAGACACAGGCATCCCAGTTACTCTTTGTTCCTTGGAAGTCAGTATTTTCAAATTCTGCAAGATTACCCACTATGGTTATGAAGCCACCACATTAATGAAGCAACTGCAAGCTTTGAAAAACCTTTGCCATCTATTAACAACTGGTTTATGTTTCCTGACCTTCTCCTTTCAAGAACCTTCAAGAAATACTGAAAGCTTTCACATTATTTGGTAAACAGTGAGAAAAGCAGCCAGACAGAAAGGGAGCTGGGAGTCTGGATTGCCAGGAAGCTGAAGAGGAGCCAGCAGTGTGCCCAGGTGGCCAAGAAGGCCAATGGCATCCTGGGCTGGCTCAGGAACAGCGTGGCCAGCAGGTCCAGGGAAGGGATTCTGCCCCTGTGCTCAGCCCTGGGGAGGCCACAGCTTGAGTCCTGTGTCCAGTTCTGGGCCCCTCAGCTCAGGAAGGAGATTGAGGTGCTGGAGCAGGTCCAGAGAAGAGCAAGGAGGCTGGGAAGGGATCCAGCACAAGTCCTGTGAGGAAGGGCTGAGGGAGCTGGGGGTGTTGAGGCTGGAGAAGAGGAGGCTCAGGGGAGACCTCATCACTCTCTACAACTCCCTGAAAGGAGGTTGGAGCCAGGGGGGGGTTGGGCTCTTTTCCCAGGCAACTCTCAGCAAGACAAGAGGGCACAAGAGGTCTCAAGTTGTGCCAGGGGAGGTTTAGGTTGGACATTAGAAAGAATTTCTTTCTGGAGAGGGTGCTCAGCCATTGGAATGGGCTGCCCAGGGAAGGGGTGGATTCTCCATCCCTGGAGATATTTCCAAAGAGCCTGGATGTGGCACTCAGTGCCATGGGCTGGGAACCACGGGGGGAGTGGAGCAAGGGTTGGACTTGATGAGCTCTGAGGTCCCTTCCAACCCAGCCCATTCTAGGATTCTATGATTCTATGAAAAAAAATTCCCTGCTAGTACCCAGAAAGGTTTGCTGGGATTTTAGCCCTTCCCTGAACAAACAGAACTGGTGTGTAACCACACAGCAAAGCAGCTGGTAGCAAAAGCAGACAGTCAGTTCCAACACCCAACATTGTGCTAAATAACTTAAACATATATTAAAGAAGTTACTACAAAAATAAGGTGGCCCAATGCTAGGACTGAAAAAAAAAAAAAAAGGTATTTCCTATGCAGCACTTGGAAATTTATTTATTTTAAAGTTTCACATAGTGACAGAAGCCATTCACTGAAGAGACCTAATGCAAAAATCTCTGTCCAAAGAACTCCACAAAACAAACAACTCCACACCCAGCACAGTTAATTGATTCGTTAGTGAGGTCCAAAGTGACTCAGCTCAGATTTTTGAGGCCAAGGGAAAAAAAAAAAAAATCAGCTCCTCAAGACAGCCATTTGAGTAAGTCAGGATCTAAATGATGTTTTAAACAACAGGACATTTGCATGGAAAAGTAAGAACAGTCCTAGATATGTAGGGGCTGTATTGCAAGGACCAGGAATTCCTCAGGCTATGCAGCAGTTTTAAAACATTCTGAAACTGATGTTATTTGGAACTCGGTGTCTCCCATGAGGAACAGGACAAAATTAGGGAATCCAGCTTAAAGCAGATGAGTGTCTGAGAAACAATGTCATCACCCCCCTTTCCCCTCCTTCCCCAAGCAGCACATTTCATCAGACTGATCTTCCCCAGCTGTTTTTATACATTAAGAAGGGAGCCAGGAGCCAGTTTTGATCAAATTCCTTATCTGTCACCTAACAGCTACTCCCACTCTTAATTGCTTTGCACAGCTTTGATAAAGCAAATAAAAAGGATGCAGAATCATCTGACTGGAAGAAATCAGCTACCAGAGATGGCAAGCAGTTCTGACCAGGCACACACAGCCAAAGCAGACAAAATTAGTAAGATTCTAAGAATCTGCTGAACTCCCACACTATCCTTTTTATCATTACTAAGTGTTCCTTTTATACCTCCAACATCCAACAGTCTCCTCAGCATCCTGGCAGACTTCCTGCTTTGGCCATATTTTAAGAACTTTTCACTGTCACCTTAAGCACTCTTAGCAGCACACCCTTTCAGATTTTTTTTTTTTATCCCTCTTGAGTTTCCCATTCAGATCTGATCTGATGCAATCTCCTGAGTTTCCAGGAGTTTTTGTACTTTCTGACATGTCAACCATTTCTCTACAACAACTTCTTCTCTACACAGGAACTTGTTTTTATTTTTGCATTGCAGAGTTGAGCTGCACTCCTGATGTTGTATTTCTGCAGAGGCAGAAAATCCTCCATGGGCTTGGACTGGCCTTTTTTTGGCTTCCTTTGGTTTGAACTCACAATTTTTGTCTCAATTTTCAAGCAGTTACCTTTCCCTGAATCTGCCCAACACATTCATTTCCCCTACCTTAACCTTTGTATGATTTCCTGGGGGAAATCACAGAATTGTTTTGGTTGGAAAAGACCTCTAGGATCATCCAGTCCAATCCCTGGCAAGCACTGCCAAGTCCACCACTAAACCATGTCCCTAAAAGCAGGTGTTTGGTTTCAGTCTGTCAGGTTTTTTTTTGTTTGTTTGGGTTTTAACAAATCAGAAAACAGCCATCTTCAGAATTTCACTTCTAGCTGAAATGTTTGGCTGTTCCATACAAACAGAACTTAACCAGGCCAGGAATCAATAATCCCACACAAGAAGTGACAAGCAGGACTCCCACAGCATCCCTACCACAACAGCTCATTCATCAACCATAACCTGGTACCTCAGGACACCCTGCTGGGTACTGCAAAAGAATCTCTGAGGCAGGGATTGCAAATTGCTGAGAAAATAACAGAGCACAGAGTTTCCCTTTTTTTTTGACACTTTGTCTGTAAACATGAGTGACTGGTTTGTATCTGAGAAGCTTGAATTCTTTTCCTGGGGAAGGGAACAAGAAGCACAGAGCCCCAATTTTTTTAAAGAATCTTCACAGTGCAAAGTGAGCAGAGGAGAACTCTTCCCTGGGAGTTGTCCCAAGCCATTGAGCCATTCCCTAATGAACTCTGGAGAGGCCCAGCAGGCAATCTGCCCTTCAGAAAGTCTCCCCACTGCAGCAAAGGATCATTCTGCACATAAAAATAGGCATCTTTACCTATAAGTCCAAATGCAGAATGGGTTTTCAAACTCCATAATTTTTTCCAGTCACAGTAACCCCCTTTATTTTTTTTTTTTCCTTGAGGTAATATGGGACTATTTCTATTGCCCTGATGTCCAGAAAGGAATTTGCACAGGCAGATGGAAGGAGGTCCCTGAAAAGAGAGAGAAAAGGTATGGTATTGCAAGATTGTGAACCTCCTAACTGGAAGCAAACAGCTTCTTCACAGGTAACAATGAAAATCAACTTCCAAAGGGCTCCCTAACAGCAATAAGCTGTACAACTGCTTTGCCATTCTCATGCCTTCCAGAATCTTTAATTCTGGGGAATATTCTAAGCTGCTATAATGAATAAGATCCTCTTAGAAGTAGCAGCTGTCTTTTTTACCAGAGGAAACCTGTAGCTCTGCACACCACAGGGTGTGTGCTCACAAAGGAATGGTGTAAATACAGTGAAAGGAAGGTAAAATTTTTAAAGAAACTCAGTAGTCATAAGGAGCATTACCTTACAGCTTGCTGAAAATTTTTTTTTAAGTATTAGAGCTTGCCACAGAAGCATGACAGAAAGCTGGCTCTGCCTCTCTATTCCCCAATTAATTTATTTAACACCTTTAAAAAAAAAACAGGTATAAATGAAAGGTTAAGAGCAGCTTCAAACAAGCTGCTGATGGAGGTTCTATGACACACAAATCCCTCCCTCAATAATATATGCTCATGTTATAGACAGAGCAGCAAGGTTTGGTGAGAATGACCAAAACCAAAACAAACCCACAAACTCAAAAAAGCCAGAATCAGGTATTCTGAACTCTTCCCAGATTCCTCTTACATAAGGACAGTACAGTAACTCCTGTTACACAAGTCAGAAGTCTGCACAAAAATTTGTTTTACAAACTGAAACTACTGTCACATTCCCCAAATGCTCTAAAAATTTGCTACTGAACAGCCACAGATCATGGAAAATCCAAAGGAGGGGAGGGAAAAAAAAAAAAAAGGAAGAAGCATTCCTACCTAGCACCATTGTTTGGTTTTTTTCTTTTTTGAGATGCCTCCTGTTAATTTTGCTCTCAGTAGAAGGCTGGAATGGTTTATTAATTCCAGATTTTTACACAAATTTCTAGGTTACCACTAAGCCAACAGTTTCCCTGATAAAGTGCTTACCATGCATTCTCCCTACTCTCTGGAAGGGTGATCAACAACAGGAGGGTCTGCTGTGGTTATCACCCTTTTTGGCAGGTTTTAGAGCAGGAATATTGTTGACACTCCAAGAATGCCTCAAATTACTGCCACAGGGAAGTTTGCTCAGGCAGCAGCAGAATTTGCTCTCAGGTAATAGAACCACAGCTTCTAATTCCCAAATCATATTGGCAGCTGATCAGCAAAATACAAATTCTGTGTCCCCTTAAAGCATATTCAACATGACAGAGTTCAGTTCCTGTACAACTACTTAAAAGGGTTCCCAGAGAACAGATCCTACCAACCTTGGTCATTTAAAAGAAAAAGACAAAAAAGAACATGAAGGTCAAGTGCTACATCTCTAAAGTAACCTGTGAAAAATTAAAAATGTAGCTAGTTTGGAATTATTGCTTCCCTCTAGCTTGCAGGGTTCACTTTTATCAGCTGTGAGTAACACAGTAAGATCTGCAGTGAGATTCTACAACGAGTGCCACTCATGACTAAAGACTTGTAAAAATGTTTGTAAAGACTTGTAAAAATGACTAAAGACTTGTAAAAATATTTCCATGCAATCACTGTATTTATTTGCACCTACAGTGGGCAAGGAGTGCTCAATAATGGGGAATAACTGGAAATACTGACAAGCTGCCTCAGCCCCAGCCTGCTGCTGTTTCAGAGCAGTGCCATGGAAAAAAATCTCACTAACAGCTTTTGTAAATCTTGGGAAGGTTTAGGAAAAGGAAATGCAAGCCCACAGCAAAAGACAGGAGCCTCCAGACTCCAGTTTAGAGCCTGTGGGTGCAGTACAAGGACCAGTCTCTGGATTACCCAGCAGTTTGCATAAAATGGCTACAAGCAGCAGATTCATACCTGCTACACTGCAACCCCAAAACGGGCTTCTCTGCACCAAAACTTTACAGAAATCACAGAAGGATTTCACACTTGCATCAGAAGAAAGTTTGAGGCTCGAGAGCATTTCAGTTGCAATCCCTACCCATAAAAACATCCCCCAAACCCTTCCTGTCAGGGACTGCAAACACCAAACTTGCACTGGGGAGCAGGGATGGTTCTTAGCACTGAACTTTTCTCCAGCTACGTGGAAAATAAAAACCAGGCAGTTCGGTTATTTCTGCGAAGCTACCAACAAACCTAAGGCACCGAAACTGTTTGATTTCCTCCCCCAAATCTCCTTTGCTCTCTCTGCAATGCTCAAGGAAACCAGAGCTCACAAAAGAGCAGAAGTCTTTTTGAAAGGCTGGAAAAGCAGAACAACAACTCAAGTTTTCTTCCGTCCGGAAGCACCAGCTGAGCCCCCCCACACCCCCGGGGAAACACCTGGTGAAAACATTTCATCCCGGTTTCTTCGCTTCTTATTTGTTATCAAAGTGAAGAGCTACAAACGCTACAACCCGTGCTACCCAACCTCCACCCGAGAGCAGGTGATCCGAGTCCGCTCGGGGTTTTTAAACAGGCGCTTCCCTCCCATCCAACTTTCCGAGAGAAAGCAGAAATTCACCTAAACCGCAACACAGAGAGCGCAGAGCTCGGCACCGGGACAGGGGGGGGGGAGCCGAGGGTTTCCCCTCACCTTCTGGATGGAAGATTTCCCGCTGCGCCTCAGCCCCATCAGGAGGATCCGCGGTTTGGAATCCGCCCCTCCCGCGCCGCCTCCGGGCCCTCCCGTTCCTCCGCCGGGTCCGCCGGCTCCGGGGCCTCCTTCCAGCTCCGCCTCCTCCTCCTCTTCCTCCCCGTAGCCGAAATCTTTAGGGAACGAATCCGCGGCCCCGAAGCTGCCCCCGACCAGCGCGGGTTCCTCAGCCGCTCCCGCCGCTCCGAACTGCAGCGCCATGGCCGCCCGCAGCCTCCCGGCCCAGGCCTCCTCTGCTCGGCCAACCCCACCCCACACCCCCCAGGCCCGGCGGGGATTGGCTGGCGCAGGAGCTCCGTGCTGCTGATTGGCTGAGGAGGGCAGCGGGGGAGGGCGGCTCCGGCAGACGACCCCGAGTCACCTGACGGCGCTGCCGCACGTGAGCGGGAGGGGGCGTGGCAGGGCCCTGGGAGGCGTGGCCGGGCTCTGGGGGGCGTGGCCGCGACCGGGGGGGGCGTGGCCGGGCTCTGGGGGGCGGCGTGGCCGCGACCGGGGGGGCGTGGCCGAGCCCGGGGGGGGCGTGGCCAAGGGGCCCTTTCCCAGCGCTCTTTATGAATGAAAGAAAAGTTCTTCCCTTTCCCTAAAAACTCCTCATTTGTTCCTTGCTGCATCCCCTCGCAGCTGGATGGTTTAACACCACCTATCCCTGGAGTTACTGAGCTGTGGTTGTTTCGTTGCCATCCTCACTGAAGGCTCAGCCAAGCAAAGGAAATCAATTTCCCAGAAAATCCAATTAATTCTGCAGTGGGGGTGGGGATGCCCTCACGCTCCTCCTCCAGGCCCAGGGAGGACCTCGACTAAAAGACTTCCCTTGCCTGCCTCTTACAGTCACACTCCTTGAAGTTCAGCTGTTTCCTGCATTTCCTACACCATTATCCTCTCCCTGTTTCCAAATCTTGCAACCTAAAGCTCCCTGCATGTTTTCCCTTACAACTGAACCTTCTCCTCCTCCTTGTTGTAAAGGGGCAGATCATTTTTTCTTATATTTTTTTTTTTCCAGTTTTCTGTTTGTTTGGTCAGGTGGGGTTTTCAAGATTTTACAGGTTTGTTTTCCAGATTTTACACAGCATTTCCTCCTCACTTAGCTCTCTTCTAGGCTGTTGAGATGAATGGCAGAACACATCCAGACACACTTCTCAGGAAGCCCTTTATTAAGTCAAGACATTAAAGGAGAAACTGTTATTCACCATGCTTCTCATCCTGAGGTGGTTCATATTGAGCCAGCTGCAGATTTAAAGAGAGGAATTTAGTTAGGTGAAACATTTTAGAGACATTTTCTACATTAAAGAGATGTAGGGAAACATTTGCTCTCAGTGTTCCATTGCCTTTGTGCATCACTTAATCCATCACATATTTATTCAAGTCCATTTTCAAGTCAGGCAACAAAGTAACCCCTCAAAACACTTGGTCAGGTTGTATAAATCAGGCAGCTTTAACACAGGGGCTTTTAAAATGCACTTTCAAGCACATAGGTCTTGCCCTTAATGAGACCTAGAACAAAAAATGGTTAAAAATCTCAAAGAACAGCTGATAAAGATCAGGTCAAGCATTGGGACTGAGCCTCTGAAATGCAGCACCCTTGTTTCCTCAACTAAGATTGAGGAAAATTGCAGATTAGGTTAAAAACAAAGCACACAAAACTGAAATCCCCAGGTGTTTCTTGGAGCAACACTAAATTGCAGCAATTTCTGTGCCCCTAAAAGAGCTGCTAAAGTAGCATTTCACCATTCTTGTAAATTTTATGAGAAAAGATGGAAAGGACACAATCCAAAGGCAGTTTGCTTTTCCACAATGGGAATTTGCACAGTTTACTTCCTTCTCCCCAACACCACTTGGCATTCTGAGCCATAAGTGTAAGGAAAAGAACAGATCTTTACAGATGAATACAACAGAAAAAACACCACCTAATTAGACAGAAGTCAAGTGACCAATAGAGGAGCAAAGGGAGGTATTTTATGCTAGAGGACTGCAAAAAAACAAACAAAAAAAACCCCACAAAAAACTAAAACTAAACCAAAAAAAAAACCAACAACAACAAAAAAACCACCTGTTAGTGTTCTTCCTGTATTCTGCCACTATGAACTTTTGCTATGTCAGAATAAAGTTAAGAGTATGGTAGGGGAAAGGGAAAAAACAAAGAGATTAATACTGGAAAACAGTAAGAAGCCTTAAAACTACAAAAGCAAAAATAAACCCATGATTATGGGAAGTCTTCCTTCCCTGGACCAAGTTTTTACTTCTTTAAAAGCTTTCTTTAAACAAAGACTCAGGTTACTCTGCTTTTGTGTATCTACTTACCCTTGGTTGCATTTTTAAGTCATTTTTAAGGGAACTACTGGTCTACTCCTACTCCCCCTAAAAATCTGCTCTTTGCCATATTTCCTAATAAAAATCAACAAATGTAGCCATAAGGACTCAAGAGGGGATAACAGAGAAGGAAGAAGAAAAATAGGACAGCAAGAGGGCACCCCAGATGAGAAACACAAAGGGGTAATGCCCAAGAATCCCTTTTCTCAGAACTAAGGTCAGGTGGTTAAACAATGCAAAATAAATGAAAAAAAAATCCATACTCTGGAAAATCATACAGGAAAATGGACATCTGGAAAAAAATCACATGTACATACAGGAAAAAAAATCATACATCCCTACAGGAAAAAAGTTACCCATGCTCTAAGTGTTAAATTATTCTTCTTGTCACACAATATGGAATTCCTGAGGGAACACTAAGTAGCAGCCTTTTACCTTGGTTTTCAGTTTTTCATTTTCTTCCAGCACAGCTTCATATTTTTCTCTCATCTCTGCCACTTCCAATCGAAGGACCTCTACTTCTGGGTTCTCAGGAGCTGCAGCTCCCAGGTGATGCTTCAGAAAGCTGATATTTAGATGTTAAGTATATCCTCAGTTAAACAACATAACTACATTGCAGTTTCAACACTTTTGTTGAAGTTCCTGCTGTGATCTGTGTGACTAAAATTGTACAAATCACTTAAGGATACTGCAAAGCTTTTCCTTCTACAGGAAAAAGTTGTAAAATTCAGAAAGCTTTTCAAGTACATTACTATATCCCTTAAAAAAAAAAAGGAAAACAAGACATCAGTACACAGGACAAATACTCATCTTTTACTCTACTCTCCTTTTCCTCTCCAACACAGAAGTTTTGAATAGTTAAAAGGAACAACCAAACAAGGGAACCAAAAGCCCAAAAACGAGGCCACTAAAACTCAGCAAGAAATAAAAGACATTTTTTTTCCCCCTTTTTGTATTATTTAGGAGGGAAATGGCAAAGTGTGAAGAAGCTGCCTTCAGAAGCCACAAATCTAATCAAACCTGCAGGTCTATAATTTAACCACAGAATACCTGGCATACTCACAGTTCTCTTGCATCCTGTCAGAAAGTTAGCTTGTAACAATGCAATTTGTAGCTAAAATGTATCCAAAAAAGCCCTGTTGGGTGTGAATCTTCTAAATGAGGCTTTGCTAATCAGAAACAGCTCAACAGTCTTGTGACAGGGTCCTACAAACCATTAACAGAAGAGAAAAAGGATACTCCAGTGCACTGTTTGGTTTCTCTGGCTCTTCATATAAGGCAACCAACACTGCAAATAGAAAATAGTCAACAATTACAAGAAGATCATGAAACTAAGTTTTAAATACACAGCTTCCATGCCACATTTTTCTGTTTTACACCATTTTCACCTCTATACTTATTCTTTAGAATAATTTAATTTAGAATCATTTAATTTATAATTAATAATTTAGAAGTCCACTGCACAGGAGGGAACAGAGCATCCCACCCACTTTTATTGATCTACAAACCCCAGTCCTTGCCTGTTCCAGCACAGGACATAAAACAGCCTGGGCAATTTTTATTTATTTTATTCCACATGCAACCCCAATATTTGCTTGCATTAGCAAACCTGAAATTCCTTTCACAAAATATTCCCACTTAAGGCACATCTTTAAATGCAAGACATGATCATCACTTCCATAACTTGGTGGAAAAAAAAACAAGCTACAGTTACAAAACCCAGTGGGTACCATTAGAGGAGGGTGATGATAATATTTGGGGATAGAGGCTCTAGTGAGTGACCAACAGAGTGCCAGAGTGGCCAGGCACAAGCAGCAGTTCCCAGAAAACTTGGAGAAACTTTGCCATACAAGCACCAATGTTAATCTGAGGAATTCAGTAACATGAACACTCAGGCAGTTCCAAAATGTAATCACTCCCCCAGCCTCAGAAGGGCACACACATGGCTATAGCAGATGGCTGTTTTCAGAAATGCAAACTGCATGAGCCAGGATGGTTTTAAATTAATTTAGATTAATTTTAAATTAAGCACCTAAATTCAATCAAAATCAGAATACCACATTGCTTGGAAAACTTGCTTTGCCATCCCAGAGAAGGCAAGAGAAATAAATACAATGGTTCCCAGACACCAGGCCAAGAGTCTTTAGCACTTATTCACTTGACCTCTTAGATCTGCTGCTCTCCCTTTAAAAACTGCATTTTTCAAGTAGAAATATTAGCACATTTTCTCCACACACTATTGGGCTGCTCTCAAAAATACTTCAGAAGGATTTAAAAGATGCCAAGCTATAGAGAAAGACAAAGTTTCACATCATTTCCCCCATCCTGCTGTGGATAGCCACACACAGGTTCATTGGGTTTAGGAGAAAGCTCAAGCTCAGCTCAAGAGAGTTGCTTGAGGTTTTTTGGTTTGTGCTGTTGCTTTGGTTTTTGCTTTGGGGTTTTTTTGAGTGTTTTGAAGAGCATACTTGCCGTTATTTTGCCTCAAACATTTCCTTTCCCTGGAGAGCTCTGGGCAGAGTAACAGCCAGCAAGAAATTCAGCTGTTTACAGAAGCAAACATAGAGAAACCACTCCGGCCGAACAGGAGACATCTCGAACGCTCCAGGTAAAGGCAAAAGAACCGAATTCCCCTTCCTGAGGCAGCTTTAACGATGACTCCAGAGGTGAGGAACCGCTCGGCAGGACCTGAGGCACCTCAGTGCCCACCCAAAGGGCTCCTCTGCCCTCCCCCAGCGCCCATCGCCCCCCTCGGACTCCGCTTCGACCTCAGCCCCAAGTTTTCCAGCCAAGTTCTGCTGCTGGCCCGGACACAGACTGAGGTGACAAAGCGATCGTCTCGCCGGGAAGAGGCGGGGAACCGGGGGAGAGCGAGGCAGAACCCCGCGGGGCGGCCACAGCGCGGCCGAGCGCCGGGAGGGAAAGGGCCCCAGGAGCTCCGCGGAGCCTCCCACGGGCCCGAGCCAGAACCTTACCCTTGGTGAGCGTGTCCAGCACCCCCGACTTCTCCAGGTAGCGGCGGAACTGCTCCCGCTTGGAGTCGGCGGCCTGAAGGAGAACGCCCACACGGTCAGGTGGCCCGGTACCCCCCAAATACCCACCCACACCCCCCCCCAAGCACCACGATGGACCAGGCCACCCCCTCCCCTTCCCATCCCGGCCTCGGAGGCGGCACCAAGGAACAGACCCGCGGCCTTCCGCGCAGAGAACACAACAAAACCCGCACGGATCCCGCACGGATCCCGCACCCCTCCCGCCTCACACCCTCCCTCCCCCCCCCACACCTTGTAATGCGCCATCTCACCCCCTCCGCGCCGCCGCCCGCCGCGCATGCGCCCTGCTCTTGTACGGCGCGAGGCTTCCCAGCGGTTACCATAGCAACGGGAAGGCCCGCGGCCTGCAGCGGCCTGCGGAGTACGCGAGGTCACCGCCGCGGATCTCGACCAGAACCGAACCGCGATCCGGTCCCAGCGGTTCCGGAGGTTCTCTCTGCCCTGCCGGGCCTCCCCGGGGTGAAGGTGGTGCTGCAGCTGTGAGCCGAGCGGGCCCCGGGGCTGAGGGAACCGCGTCCGGGATCCCGCTGTGTGCGTTCGAGCGGTGCCCAACCCAAGCGCGGCCAACGCAAGGGAGTTCGCTCTGGTTGAAAAACCCGGAGCGGTTTTTAACGGTTTGGTTTTGTGCGAAGGTGTGGTACCTGCTGACTGATAAAATCTGCCTGGCTTAAAAAATAAGGAAAGATCCAGCGGGATAATCTCGGACGTGCGGTGTGGGGGTCTTTTCACACTTTGCGCGCTCTCCTGCCAGTTTCCTGTCTTCAGTTTTCCCTGGAATAAAGGTACATTTCTCTGTTTGCAAGGTGCTGTCGTGAAACAGACTGTTCATCCTCTTTCCATCAAAAAAATTTTAAAATCTTCTGTCACCAGCAAAAAAAAACCAGATTTTTTTTGGTGTGTCTTGTGTTGAACCAAGAGAAATGTAAATATCATATCCCATATGTGACCATCTGAATGCTGATTTTCTGTTATTTAGGCAGTGGGAGCATTGCATTAAATATGAGCCTTTAATTACAGAGACATTAAATGCAAAACAGGCATTAGCACAGTTGTTGCCCACAGAAACTTTTGGGCCAAGAAATGCAGAAATTAAAGCCACGGTAGCAGTGCAACACAGCTAAATGATGCTATACATTTATATACATTCCTGTATATTACAGAAGTTTAAATTTTAAAGTGTAGGCAGAATTCCAGGCTGTATTTGTGTATGTACATGAAGTGATACTTGATGGCAGAAAGAGCTCTACAGTGAATAGTTCTGATAGCATTAATGTGTATTTCTATGTGGATGGGGCAAAATTAATGCTTCTCCTGCAAGCAAAAGAACCTTTTAGGTTTTCTGGCTCCTTTTTTCCTAATATTGTACAACCTTTAGCTACTGTGAAACATGGCTGGCTCGTAAGCATAACTTTAATGCACATTAAAAATTTAAGTATGCCATACCCATGGGGTGCTGCATCTCATAAATTAATTTTTCCAAGATGTGTACACTAAGTCAAATCCTCTGGTAAAAAAAAAATACATATGCATACACTAACACAACCCAGATGTGACCACCTCATGACTTGGGTCATTCCATTCATAGAAATCTCAATTACAAATGTAAAATAGGATTTTGTTCATCTTTTCCTCTCTCAGTATTTCAAGGTGTTTCATGGAACTTGCCTTAGATCATATAAGCTGGAGCATCAACTGGATAAATGTAATTAATTTTATTACTCCCATAAAAAGCATAAATGGAATTGTTCCTGCTAAACATTTGTAAGCATTCTTAGATTCAAAAGCTTGGCTGAATTAGAGGGTTGTTTTCTGTTTAAGAAAAACATCCTAACTTCTGAGTGTGAGAAATTAAAGCTCACAACCTTTTTTTTATTCACAATTCTTTAAAAATGTAATAATCTATTTGAGAATTATAGTATAAGAGAGCAACTCTGATTCTTCTGCTGAGGAAGTCAGTGGTTATACACTGAAAAAAGGTGTACCACAGAATCATCTGATACATGTATCAGGTGTCTTGTTCTTTTTGTATTTAACACAGTTGAAGCAGCAGGGTGCACTTGACATTCTGCTTTCAGACAGCTATCAAATGCCTGTTTGAATTTTCAGAGACATTAAACAGAAACATTTGCTGATTATTAATTTATTCTGAGAGAGCCAGAGCCATCTCTATCATAATTTATTTTACTGGTCTTCATAAGATGTATTACTCAACTATAAATTTTATCTTCCATTTTTGGTCAGTTTAAATCCTATCAGTTTTGATTTTATGTCTGACTTTCTTAGTATTTGGATTTATAAGATTAATATTTTCCTTTTTAGCTGGCAATGAGGTCTAAGCCACCTTCTACAAAGGAAGAGACTGTTTGAAAGTCACTTACAAAGATTTGAAGGCCTACACAACTTTTCTACGTATGGGAAACAGCTGGGTAAAATTGAATTATTAACTCTTCTTACAGATAGGTCATGTTTATGTCTCAATATCCAATAATTATCCCAGCACTGAGCAGAGGTTCCCAGGTTAATTCACATTATATTTGGAGGTCAGTAGGGGCTCGCCTGCTGCTGGCATTGCTGGACAGTGATGGGGGCCTGGAGAGAGAGAAAGGCCTGGGACTGTCACAATTCCTGCTTTGCTTGGATTCTGAGCTCCCCTCCCACGTAGACTCAGGGGTGTCTGGTGGGCTGGAATATTTCATGTCAGCATTGTGAGGAGGTTGGGTTTTGTCTGCACTGAAACCACTTTGTCTTCTGTTGTTCTTTGGAAAAGAATTTCCTGAAGCTCCTCCGCTCTCGAGTCTTGCTGAGCAGTTCCAAGATGAGCTCATTCCCTGCTGCCTTCTGAAACCACTGCTTGGAAAAGTTGCTTCTGGTTGCAGTGAGGTTTGAGGTGGCATTTCAGCAAAGCTTCTCAAGCACACACTTGAAGTTAAATCTGCATTCTTAGTACCAGCAAGGCTGTGTTTCTTTTCATCTTTTTCAGCATCGTGCACTTCAAGCAAGTCTTCGTTATTATTTGTGCCAGAGTCCTGAGTGTGATTGTCTAAAGCATTTGTAGCTGGCCTCTTCTTTGGGGATTTATCCTCCTGATTGCCATGGGTGTAATTGCTGGTGCTTTCTGTACAGTTATTTTGCCCAGACTGAAACTTGGGGGGAGAACTGAGAACTGGGTGGGCACCTGGGTCAGTTTGCTTTTCAGTTAAAAAGGTGTAACCACTGAGTGCAGAAGGAAGGGTTTTTTGAGGGGTGGTGGATATTCCCAAAGAAGAGTGTTGTATCACAGAGTACTTCTTAGATTTGTTGATGCAGAAACCCTCAGGCTCATCCTTGCTTTTATGCAGCCCACAGATCCCCATTTTAATTTTTCGTAACCCTAGGTGGATAATTTCCAGGATATTTAAAAGCAGTGACACAGTGGCTATTGATTGCATGAACAATATGAACACTGTCTTTTCTGTTGGCCTAGACACAAAGCAGTCAACTGTGTTTGGACACGGGTCCCTCTGACATTTGTAAAGGGGATCCAGGTGAAAGCCATACAGAAGATACTGCCCTATCATGAACCCAACTTCCACTGCAGACCTTGTGAAAATGTGGATCACGTAAGTGCAGAGCAAGGAGCCTCTCAGAGGTGCTTTGTTCAGCTTTCTTTGATCCAGTTGCCTGAGTTCTCTCTCCAGCCTTTTCCTCTCTTCAGTCATTTCCAGTTCAGTGCTTTCAAGCTCCACTCTCACCTGAGCTTTCTTCCTTTGCCTCTCCTTTTCCAAGGCTCTGAGTCTGTATAAGGCATGACCCATATATACCAAGGAAGGGGAAGACACAAATATAACTTGCAAAACCCAGTATCTTATGAGAGAGATGGGAAAGGCCTCATCATAGCACACATTTCTGCAGCCAGGCTGCTCAGTGTTGCAGATAAATTCTGACTGCTCATCATTCCAAACATCCTCTGTTGCCACTCCCAGGACAAGCATGCGGAATATGAAGAGGATTGTCAGCCAAATCTTTCCAATAATGGTGGAATGGATGTGGACCTCCTCTAAAATGCCTCCAAGGAAATTCCAGTCTCCCATGGTTACTCTGCCATCTTAACACTAAAAAACATGAGAGAATAACGTATCAAACGTTGTAAAAGCTGCAGTCTTGCCTTAATGCTTTGTGAAAAAATTGACACGGGGAAAAAAAAACCCAATAATAATCATATTGTAACCATGGCAAGCTGACTCATTAATAATCTAGGTATTGTGCTCTCTTATCTAAAATAAGGAGAAATGCATCATCCACCCGTGTCTAATTTACCAGTAAAAGACATCCTGATAAGCACATCACTATGAGCTGTTAAACACTGATGCAGTAGTCTCAGTCAGTGGAAACTGAAGTGCCTGACTTGTAGTAGGATTTTAAGAGTATTATTTGATTTATTTGAACCATCATCCCTTTACCTGTGTGCTAACTGTGTTTATATTTAGAACACTTCTGAAGGCAGAGGAATATTTCCTCCTTTTCAGATGTTCTGAGCTCCACCTTGTAGCTGAAGGTAAGGTAATGTCCAGTTACTGTTTTGCAGTGAAAATTGTTTAATCAAAGGAACTTGAGAGGGAATAAACCATCTGACTGAAATTACATTGTTGAATTAAAAAATCAGTTTAGCACATACTTTGGCACAGACAATTGCATTTTGTTTCCACAATTACATTTTGTTTCCAGCTGTCAATGATAAATGAATAAAAAGAATCATTGTAATTGGTCCACTTTCCTCTGATTTATGATGCTTGAAGTACAGGACAGATTCCCTAAGTGTTAAGCACTGCTGTCTTTGATCATGTTTCTGTGGAAAATAAATTATTTTTGCAAAAGTTTTCCACCACCATTTTTGTAAATTATTATCTGAGTACAGACAAGCTGGTAGTGTAGGGGTGTAATTGCACATCTCACCTTTCTCCCATATATTTGTTTCTCTTTCTCTTACAGAATACTACATTGTACTCAAGATTTTAAATTCCTTTTCAGTGTTTACACCAACAAACACTAACAAGGATATTTTCCTCTTTTATTTGTGGGGATAACTGATAAGTCTGTAGATTTACCTTTGCATTGTGTATGCAGTGCAATTCAGGAGAAATTCAGTTATACTAAAACCAAAATAATCTGATATATATATTTTTTTTAGGATAAAACAATGTTTTCTGTTCAAATGGGATTAATTTTCACCCTGTAAAACAGGATTGTTAAAAAATCAAATGGAAATTGCCATTTTCTGGCCACAGTACTGTTGGATCTAGAGGAAACTATGTTAAGGGAGCCCACTAAACATGAAATCACTCTTGCAAAGTGGTATATAAATAGGCAAGTTAGACATTGATAAACAAACCAAAAATAAATGGCAAATTAAAAATAGAACATACCTTCCTTTACAAAAATGTGTAAAATTAAAGATCTGCGCTGTCCAATAAAAACTTAAAACCCTTCCCATCTTCCATCCATGTAAATATATTTCACATTAGAAGCAGTTTATTTCACTGCAGGAGCAAGTGATGAAGCTCAAGCTTTTCCCATCGAATTTATATTTGCTAGGGAGGAGAAAATCAATTTGTTGTTCAGGCTACTGGTGCTCCAAGCATAATTTAACTGGGACCAGTGAAAGAATTTAAAAAGCTAGAAATGTGCAGCTCTGATTTCTTGCAGATTATCTTCCCCTCCCCTCATAAGCACTTTCCAAGTTTTAAGAACAATCTCAGCCTCAGCAAAACAAAATAAAAGTAAAGAAAGGTTTAGTTTATGTATCTCTGAAGCAGTAACCACTTGGCTTGCTAGGCATGTGATTTAATTCCACCACTAGGACTGACAGGAGTTAGGAAGTGTATCTAGCAGTATAATGCTCTTTAAGTTGATTCTGCTCAGCACCCTGCAGAAGTGTATTGCTGATCCAAGCATCCTGTAGAGGATAAATAAACTTCCTCTAGTGAAAACTCTAAAAAGCCAATCATTATCTTTTAATTTTGGTGCTGAAGAGCAGCCAATAGGTCACGTCCGATTTCACACTTAGTTGACAACTTGCCTGAAAGTATTTGCTCATTCTGGCAAGCTCTCAGTCTACAGCCAGCCCTTTTTATTAAGATGCTTAAAACAGGTTTCTAAACACAGTGGGTATTTTGCAGGTTTCTAAACATTTTTCTGCTATTGGTGAAAAAAATTTCTAGGTCTATCTATAGGAATGGTCCACAGAGACCTCGCACCCCCACCTCCTGCAAAGATTTGTTTGAAAATCTTACATGTTTGGTGGCTTGTTCCTTGTTCTGCAAATGGTAAATGTTAAGACAAACACTTAATGATCTGCACATAACATTCTGAGGTACTTTATTTCATTTAAAATGCTATTTCAGTCAAATGACAACTTGACAAGCCAGGAGGGCAAATTAATTCAATTGCCAATGACAGTTTCATAGCACCAGTGCTGCTCTTGACCTTAGTCCAGACATTTTGAGGCTGTGACTTTGCACAGACTGTCACACCAGCATTCAGTCTTTAGTAAAAAAAGACTTTGTGATGAGGAGAGAACACTTTTTGCCAGGTCTGGAAGTTTTTTCATTGGTGGTGACATCCCTCAAACTATACTCTGTTTTCTTAGCTCAGTCTCAACCACTACAGAAACCATTCAATCATGGAAATATTCTCCAGAGATCAAGACCTTTTCATTCTTCCTCATCAATAATGTGCACTTTATGTGTACAATTGATTTTTATTTTCTACTGACCCACAACAGCCAGCCAGATAACTAGAGGCACAAACATCACTGATGTGTCCTACAGGCTTGCAGGGTAATATAGACTCCCAAACTTTTAATTCAGTCATGAAGTTGGGATCACAAGCAATAAAACTGCATTAAGGAGAATTGTGGACAACTGTGCTACTCAATATTGTCTTTAGGACTGTCAGATCTTGTGTTTGAAGGCTGGCCAAAAAATACCATGTACAGACCAAGGCTCGTGCTTCACAGTTGCAATTTTCTCTGCTGAAATAGAGAAAAATCTCTGGTTTTTATATATATTGAAAGCTAATATTACCTAGCTGTGGGGCAGAAGGTGACCCTTCGGTGTGGGGGGGACTATGGGGCAATATGTGTAGCTGGAGGATGCTTGGGGGTCTCTGTAGGGTGAGATGTGGGGCTGTGGGGGGGATGTGGGTGGGCTCTGTGGGGTAAGATGTGGGGCTGGGGGGCACTTGGGGCAAGATATGAGGCAAGATATGGGGTTGGGGGGCACCTGTAGCACTCTATGGGATGAGTTATGGGGCTGGGGGGAGTTAAGGATCTTTATGAGGTGAGATATGGGGTTGGGGGGCACCTGTAGCACTCTATGGGATGAGTTATGGGGCTGAGGGCAATTAAGGGTCTTTATGGGATGAGATGTGGGGTTGGGGGGCACCTGTAGCACTCTATGGGATGAGTTATGGGGCTGAGGGCAATTAAGGGTCTCTATGGGGTGAGATGTGGGGTTGGGGGGCACTTGTAGGCCCTGTGAACAGAATATTTGGCCACACACCCCCCCACCCCCCCCGGCTAAGCTTGGGCAGGGGGAGCCCCTTCCCAGCCCTCTTTTCATGGCTCAGGAATTTGGGGGAGGTGGTGGTGTGACAACCCCCCCCCTGCCCCCAAGGCACAATTCCCACCCCCTCCTTTGCAGGTGGGGAAACTGAGGCAGGGAAAGAGCCCACACACCGTCCTGCAGCGGGGCTGCACCCCAGCTTTCCCACCCCCCCTAAAAATGCCCTGGGAGGGCACCCTCTCCCCCCCCGCCCCGGTGTTCGCGGTTGGGGAAGCAGCGGGCGCTGATCGGAGCTGACAGCAGCGCGGAGCTCGCTGGGTTTGTGCCGCCCATCCCCAGGGGTGCTGGGGCCGGCAGGAGGGTGGCAGGCACAGACCCCCTCACCGTGGCCTCAGGATTGGGGTTCCCAAGGTTGGGGTTGGGGTGGGGGGGGGTGGGGGGTGTTTCCAGCCCCTCTGCTGCTGACCCCCGGGGCCCGGTCCTGCCGCTCCCCGCCGCACCATGATCATCCGCCCCCGGCGCTTAACCCCGGGATATTTCCGTCTGCTCCAGGTAAGGGCTGAGCGGGGTTGGGGGAAGCCCCTGGGGACCCCCTGGACCCTGCCCCTGGTGCCCACCAGGCTGCAGACCATGGGGGCCACGACCAGCCGTGTCCCAGCTCCGGGCTGGCAGAGTGGGTGCTGCTGGGGGAGCCCCACAAATGCTGCGTGGGGCTCCCTAAAAGCAACCCCTGACATCCCGGGAGGGAGGGAGGGGGGACCACAAAGCTGTCCCCATCACCCTTACATCCCAGCTGGGGACAATGGGGAGGTTTAGGGCACAGCCACACGTCCCCTGTCCCTGGGGGGTTTGGGGTTGGGGGTCTCACTGTGCTCTCTCCTCTCTCCCCCCACAGATGCAGCTGGCAGCGGGGCGGGGGGCTGAGTCGGGGGGGCGGCTGCTGACCCCCCTGGCCCTGCTCCTGGCAGCTGCCGGGCTCTGCCTCTCCATCTACAGCGTCCGGAGGATGGCAGACCCTGCCAAGAGCCCCCCGGAGCCATGAGGAGGGGGTGGGGGGGCCGTGGGGACAGCCCCGAGGGGATACCGGGGTCCCCAAACCACCCGCTGGCCCCCGCCAGGACGCGGATCCTTTCCAGCTGATCTGCGCCACGTCCAGCCCTTCCCTCCGTGCCTGGGTGGTGTCATAATCCAGGGGACAGGAGATTCTGTCCCCATCTGTTCCTGGATTTTGGGAGGAACTGGGATGGAAAGAGAAGCCACCTCCTGGCTCCTGACCAAGCAGCTGTGGGACACCGGGATCCAGTCACAACGAGCCCAGAGGCTGAATGGACAGACAGAGGGATGGTGGAGCCAGATCCTGTGTCCATCCCCATCACCCCCCTTCATAAAGGGTTCCGGGGGTGCCCCTCGCTCCTACTGGTGGCCACGCAGCCCCCCCTGTCCCCGTGGGGACTATGCTGTGGCCACAGCCAGCCCATCCCTGCAGAAAGGAGGTCAGTGCTGTTAGGTAACACAGCAGGGATGGCTGGGGCCAGGCAGGAAGGGGGGGGGGGGGACATGGGGCCACAGGGTCACCAATGTGTCCCCTGGGTAAGTGCATCCCACCGGGATGGGGTCTGCATCCTTCCTGTCCCCCTTGCACCCACCCACCCCTGCAGAGCTGTCCCTAGGGAGATGCCAATAGATGGATTTAGTCACCTCCATCTCGCTGGAGCCAGGGGAGGGAGGACAAATCCAGGCAGGCTGCAGGGAAATAAACCCTTTCCTGAGAGCACAGCTCTGTTATTGTGCTGCCTTTCTGCTGCTCCAGCCCGGTGCTGTGTCCCCAGCTCAGCAGAAAATCCATCTCGCAGGTTTTACTGCATCCACAATACTCCCTCTGCAGGAATTGTCACACAAAGTCCCCCAAGAGCCAGGCAGGCAGAGGCAGGGTCACTGGTGGGATCACCAGGCTGGGGGACACGAGGGGGGAGTGGCTGATGAAGCCACAGATGCAGCCCCAGCCCACCAGGAAGATGAAATCACTTCCAGGCACTGGGTTTTTAGGAGACAGGAAGCAGAAAGTGTCCCTGCCAGGGTGACACCAGCTCCTGTCAAAGCCCACAGGGAGCTGTGAGCTGCAGACCCAAGTTCACTCAAAATTCCCCCAAAATCAGCTTTATCTCTGCTACCAGGAGGCTGGGGACTCCCTGCCAGGAAAACAAAGCTTCACCCCCTTGCCTGGCAGCAGGATGAGGCTGTTCCTCCAGCCTGGCACTGGCAACATCTCCCTTTGGATGGGATTGGGAGGAGCACAGCACCCAGAGGTCCCCCTGCACCCCAGGGGGTGGTCCCCACCCTCCAGCCAGGGCCTGGGTCCCACACAGAGAGCTCCCAACACCACCAGCCTGTTGGGTGACACCTTTTAATGGGCGACTCACCCAGATCAACCTCTGAAAGAAGCCTGAAACCACTCTAAAAGCAGAGATGAGCAGACAGTCACTGCATCAGAGTTCTGGGAAGAAGCAGCTTGTCCCTTCCCCCAAGAAGAGGACACCCAGTGAGGGCAGCCAGGGTCCTGCTGGCTCTTTCTCCTCATTAGTCCATGTTTGCTGGCAAGCCGTGCTGGGATGGGTTTTCCTGACAAATCCAAGGACAAAGAGGCCCTTACAGAGCCACCCGGCCCCTCGGGCCCTGCTCAGCTGGAAGCCTCCATCTCAGTGACCTCCTCCAGAGGCTGGGTCTGTACCTCCACCTTCTTGGGGGCGATGTAGGAGCCCATCCCGGCCGCACGCTCGGCCTCCTCCTGAGTGTATGGGGCCTCCCGGAGCTGCTTCAGCCTGAGGGGAAGGCAGAGAGCAGGGATCATAGAATCATAGAATCCTAGAACTGGCTGGGTTGGAAGGGACCTCAGAGCTCCTCAAGTCCAACCCTTGCTCCACTCCCCCCGTGGTTCCCAGCGCATGGCACTGAGTGCCACATCCAGGCTCTTTTGAAATATCTCCAGGGATGGAGAATCCACCCCTTCCCTGGGCAGCCCATTCCAATGCCTGATCACCCTCTCCAGAAAGAAATTCTTTCTAATGTCCAACCTAAACCTCCCCTGGCACAACTTGAGACCTCTTGTGCCCTCTTGTCTTGCTGAGAGCTGCCTGGGAAAAGAGAGAAACCTTCCTTCCACCTGGGCTCTCCAAAACAAGACTGACCCAAAACTGCCACCGTCACCCTCCTCACCCCAGTGATGTGGGGGCAGGGGGGACATGGGCTGCTCTGGGGGACTCCGGATCCTGCTCAAGCCCTTCCTCACCTTTTCTTGTGCACCTTGGACCTGAAATGCTCCTTCATGCTGGTCAGGTCTATGAAGTAGCGCCTGGGGGGGGACAAAAGGTGAGGGTCAGGGGGCCCCGAGATAGGAGAGGGGCTGGGGGGAGCCTCACCGAGGGGCCACACCCCTAAAGCCAATCCCCCAGAGGCTCCCCCGAAACCAGAACAAGCCGATGCCCCCCGGGTTTAAAGACCCCCTTGCCAGGAGCAGCCCCCTCGACGAGCCAGGGACACCCACCTGGACCAGAACCACCCCTCCCATGGTGCCAGGCTCCCTCCGGACATCCGGACAAACTTCCAGCAAGGAGCTAAGAGCCCCCCTAACAAGGACCAGCTCCCAGAACCTGCACAACCCCCCCCCACGGACCGGGACCCCTCCAGAACCAGGACAACCTCCTCCCAAAGACCCCTCGGGACAAGGACACGCTCCCTCTCGCAGGGTCCAGGCAAACCCCAAGACTCGGGCAAGCCCCCCCCAGGGGTCTGAACCCCCCCACTCGGCACCAGGACCAACCCCCCCCCCCGCGGACCCCCCCCGTCCCACGCACGCGCAGTGCAGGCAGTAGAACTGTCCGCAGCCCGGCAGGTCGGGGTCGGGTTCTTGCCGCAGGAGGCGGGCAGCGTTCTGGGGCTCTAAATCCCCGTGGATCTCATCCAGATCGCGGCGGCGCCGCTTGGTCTTCAGCTGCCGGGCCAGCGAATGGGCCCGGTGAGCTCCGGTTCGGCGCCCGTTCCGCGGCGACATGGCGGAACCACGCCGGCAGCCGGAACGCAGTGCGCAGGCGCAGGGAGCCACGCCCATGGGTGATAGACCACGCCCCCTCACCCGCAGCCCACGGGCGGTATCTGTGGGTCACACCCACTTATACCAGACCACGCCCCTAACCGGGTAGACCGCGCCCATTGTTTGTGGACCACGCCCACCTCACGACGCTCAGTGGTCGCTTGGCTTTAGGTCACGCCCATTCCATGTAGGACACGCCCATTCGCTATAGGACACACCCACTCCGTACAGGCCACGCCTACTCCATATAGGACACGTCCACGCCACACAGGACACGCCCATTCCGTACAGGACACGCCTACTCCGCACAGGACACGCCCATTATAGTTTAGGCCACGCCCCCCGCCTCTCCCATCCGGATCAGCAGCCCCCGACCCCGGGAACGGGGAGCGGCCCCCGGGTGACATCCAGCACCCCAAAGTGTCCCCCCCGCACACACACCCGGTGGCAGCTGTCCCCCCCCAAGCTGTCCTTCGCTTGGTGACTTTGGGGGTGGCCCCCTCCCCCCCCTTTCCCCCCCCCCAGGTCGGTGCTGCCCCGGTCACTGGTGTGATGAGCCGGGGAGGGCTCAGCGCTGCCTCTCCTGTCACCGATCATGTTTCCCCCTCCCCGCGTGATCAATTATAGATGGGGACCCGCGGGGGGGGAGCGCTGAGCCCCAGCGCCTGCTCCACACGGGGCTTGGGGTGGGTCCGGGCTTGGGGGCACCCCCTGTGGGTGAGGGGCACTGGGTGGGAGGGGGGGCTGGGGTAGGGGTGAAGGGGGATTTGGGGGTGACCAGAGCAGCTGTCCCGGCACTGCCCCCGGCTCAGGTTCCCCTTTGTGCCTCAGATGTGGCCCCTGAAACTTTAATGAAGCCACCGGATCGCTGGGGCAGCGCGGGGGGGGCCCAGCCCCGCACCCCTCCCGCTCCCCGCGGCACCCGCCGGCTCCTGGTCCCGCTGAGCCCCTCACCATGACCCAGGCCTTCTGGCGGCTCTACAAGGCCAAAGTGCTGCAGACCCTGGGAGGGGCACGGGCAGATGGGGCGCTGCAGGAAGAGGTAGGGGGTGGGGGGGTGTGGGGTGACCACAAAGCTTGGGGCTCCCTAAAGTGGGGTGGCCAACCCCCTCTGCCCTCACCTGGGGGCTTCATTGCAGGGAGACCCCCACGAACTGATGGAGCCGCCCGAGCCCCCCGCGCTGATGGAGGACGGAGCCAGCCCCGTGTCCCAGCTGGCGAGGAAGGTGAGGAAGGGGCTAAGGGGAGCGGGGGGCAAAGGGAAAGGGGTTCCTGGAGGTCCCAGGTGAACCCGTGCTGCCTCCCCTGCAGGTGCAGGGGGTGGGTGCCCGGGGCTGGAGGACATTTTCTTCCCTTTTCACCCGTGAGGACGAGCACCAGCTGCTCAGCCCAGGGCCCTGCGCAGACCAGTAAGTCACAGCTCGGTTTTTTTGGGGACAACTCCAACCCAAGATCCTTTTGAGCCCCTGCAAACCCCCATCCCATCACCTTCACCCCCCCCCTTCTTTGCTTTACCCACGAGGCTGGGCTGGGGGACTGAGAAGCTGACACGGAGGTGGGACATGGAGGGGGTTTGGGGGTCCCAGTCCTGGACACTAGAAGGGTCCCCACACCGATGTCCCCATCCCCGGTCTCTCCCCAGCCCACTGGCTGCTTCGCCACCCGAGCCACCCCCCTCCGAGAAGGCGCCCGGTTTTTGGGATCTCTTTGCTACCAAATGGCAGCAGGCGGCGGGGCCGGAGAAGGGGGTGACCCCCCCGGAGCCAGAGGAGAGCCCCGGGGAGCCACCGGGTGACGATGGCAGCGACCTGCGGGAGCCGGAGGAAGGAGTCTTCCACTGGGGCTTCCTGACCAGCAAACTGGCTGAAATCGGGAATAAAAATGCCCCCAAGGGCAACTAGAGAAGGAGGTGGTGACTGGTGCTCTCCCCCCACTCCCCCACCCCCCCCCGAGCCAAGCAGCCCCCTGCCCACTCCCCAGGAACCTCGGGGGTTGTGGTGATGTGTCCGGACTAAAGAGCCCGCGGTGCCCCTCGTCCCTGAGCCCTGCCTGGTGCTTTCTTCACCCTGGTCCCCCCTCCAGCAGCCCCATTGCACGACCCCCCCCCCTCCTCAGTGAGGATGGGAAGGAACCAGCCCCAGCCCCAAAGCAGCCCCCTGCCCAGCCTGGGTTCTGCCCACACCAATCACACGTTGCCAGGCTAAGAAAAAAAATAAAAAAATTCCAGTTTTATTGAGCTCTGCTCTGGCCCCAGCATCACCTTTGCTGGGGAGGAGGGGGCTGCTCTGCCCACCCCCCCAAGCATACAACCAGCTCAGGACACGACCAGCCGAAGGGGGCTGCGGCCTGGGTGGGAAATGGGGAGGGTGGAGAAGAGGTGCTAGGGTGGGGGCTCAGCAGCCTGCCAGCCCTGGGGACAGGGAGAGCCCCCTCCCCGCCTGCCCCTCGGGTAAACCCCCCCCCCCCCCCCCCCCGACTCAGCCCTGGGTAGACCTGGTGGCTCTGGGGGTAAGGCAGACCTGGTGGTCCTCCAGGCCACAGCAGGTTCATGGCACCAGGACTGGCAATGCCACCAGGACCAACGATGCCACCAGTCCCCAGGCCACGTCCAGTGAGGGCAAAGGGTCACATCCAGCCAGCAGAACCCACACGGGTGTCCCTGTCCCCGGCCAGGCTGTGTTCACTCAGACAGTGGACTCCTTGGCAGTGGCCCATGCTCTCTGGCAGCCGTAGAGCCACTTGATGACACGGGCGTTGCGTTCCACCACCGAGACGCCAGAGCCCAGCCGGGTGTCTGGCTCCTCCTCGCCTGGCCCCGTGTCCCCTTCGCTGCCCCCTGAGACCTGCCCGGGTTCCGACTCGCAGGATCCGTGAAGCCGAGCCGAGGCGTTGTCCCAGCCCGCCGGTCCGAACCTCTCCCGCCCCAGCAGCTCCACCAGCCCCCGGTCCAGCCCGCAGTAGTTGAAGAACCGCTCCTGCTCCGATAGCGGCAGGGAGACCCGCAGAGCCAGCGCCGGCTTGACGGGGGTCCGGGGGGGCTGTGCCACCGGGCTGGCGGGCACAGGGAAGATGCCACCGCTGCCACCGCCGCTGCTGGCACCTGGTGTCCTCACCTCCTCCTTCCCCGCAGGCACCCACACCATGGGGGTCTCGGGGCTCGGGGGAGCTGGCGGCCCCTCACCCAGCCCCCTGGCTGGGGGGGAGCTGGGGGGTTTGTCTCTGAGAGATCCCTGGAAGAGGCGTCGCACCAACCCGGAGCTCTTGGCGTTCTCCTTGTCCCCTCCCGAGCAGTCCCGTTTCTGCCGGTAGATGACGAGGGAGTCGGGTCTCAGCAGACGTCTGCCACCGGCCCGGCGTGACACGGGGGACTGGGGGGGACACGGCAGCTTGCGGGGCTCCGAGCCCTGACACAACTCGTTACACTGCTGACGGGCCAGGAGGCGCCGGCCGCGGGGGGAGAGCCGGGGCGAGCAGCCCCACAGCACCGGCTCCTGCCGGCTGTTGATGACCTGCTGGGATTTCACGTATTTGGCTTTGTCGGCCTCCAGCCGCTCCACAGCGCTGGGCACTCGCCCCCCGCTTCCCCCCCGGCACTCAGGACCCCGGTTCAGCCAGGCCAGGGGGGACCCGCGTCCGGGAGCCACGAGGCGCAGGTTGCTGGAGGCACAGACAGCGAGAGAGGGGCTGCCCAGAGGCACCATCACCCCCCCAGCCCCGAAATGGCCCCTCCTGGGCACCCTGCTCCTCCTGGGCACCCCGCTCCTCCCGGGGGGGTGTTTGGTGCTGTGGCCGGGAATGCGCCCAAAGCTCCGCTCGGCTCCTGGATTCGTCCCTGGAAGGAGAGAGGAGATCCAGGATTAGCACTGAGGATGCTGGGGGGCAGAGCAGGGTGGGGGGGTTCCCCTGAAGCAGGCAGGAAGCTCTGCCAGCCCAGGCAGGAACAATCCGTGGGCAGGAAGAGAGAAGCGCCGAGCATCCGCCGGCTTCACCCGCATCCCAGCGGCGGCTTCCAACAGGAAAAAATACTGGAGCCGGCCGCCTTATCTTTCCCAGCTATCTTTCCCTTTCCAGGGAGAAGAGAACAAAGCCTGTGTGAGCAGGAGAGCTGGCGAGCTGCCGCCCCCCCCCTGGATCTGCAGCCCTGGAAGTGGGGCAGGGGCTGGGGGATACTTTGGGGGTCTCGGTGCCGTGGTCCCCGCAGCCAGGCTGAGCTGGGAGGGAAGGAGGGGCCTGCCTGGGGGTCAGGGAGCAAAGGGGCTTTTATCCTCTCGGGGTGTGATGGCTCCTGCCCAGCTGCACCAGAGCATCAATCTGGGCCCAGGGTTGTGAATCTGGGGTGGGGGGTGGGTGCCAGGGTGGGGGGTCTGGAGCCTGACCCTGGCTGATAAATGCCCCAAGCACTGAGCTTTGCTGAGCAGAGGAGGCTAAAATGGCCCTGAGGAGCTGCCCCACTGCCAGCTGCTGCCCCAGTCCCACAGCCTCCCCAGTGACAGTGGGGATCCAAAGCTCACTGGAGAGCCAGGAGCCACCTGCCCACACACAGCCCGTGGCTCCAACACCACCCCCACCCCTCGTACAGATGGGGAAACTGAGGCACGCGGTTTTTCTGCTCCTGCGCTCCCAAGTGATGAGTTCCCCATCCTCCCCCAGTGCTGGGGGTCCCTGTCACATGGTCCTGTCACCCAGCAGCTCCCACCCACTAGGATGCAACTGTGGAGGATGCTCTTGCTCACCTGAGCCCACGCAGGGATGGGATGCAGGGATACTCCAGTCTCTCAGCTCCTGCCCCTCTGGCTGCCGGTAGCAATCTGAGCCCAGAGCCTCCGGAGCCTTATATAAAGGGTGAGGAAGAGGAAGAGCCACCCTGTTAACCCCTGCTAGCCCAGCCCCGTCTGCAGGAGCCCACCCTGTGCCCCCCCTGCCCCAGCCCCAGCCTTCACATCCCCCGAAGCCCTGCCCAGCCAGCATTAACCCTCCTTCTCCTGAGCTCCAGCTCATCCCTGGCAGCTTTTCTCCCCTCCTGTGGGAGCCCGGCCAGGATTTTGGGATCAGTAACCCAGATTTCTGCCTCCTCCTAGGCAGGACAGTCACTGTCATACCCCCCGAACACGGGGCACCAGGAATGGCACAGGGAAACCATGTCCACTCCTGCAGCTTCTCCCACATCCACCCCAAGATGCTGGGTGCAGCTCAGGAGCAGGAGCCCACCACAAGCCCCTTCTCCAGGGTCCCAGCCCAGCTGGCGAGGAAGGAGGAGGAGGAAGGATCCTTCTGTCACCTTCCTTGCTGGTGGTGAAAGAGTCAAAGCCAGCCCTGAGCCAGGCTGGTTCCTGCCTCCTCTTCCTCCTCTGGGAAGGGCTGTAAATCGCAGGAAGCCACAAAGGGCTGGAACCAGCCCCGGGGTTATTTTTATGCTGCCCTCTCCTCTTCCCGAGCACTGCCCTCCCCTGGGGGTCAGCCCCAACCCTGCCTGGGGGGCTGCAACGTGGCACTGCAGGAAGGACACACGGGGGGGACACACACTGCACCCTGAGCCAGGCTCCCAGCCTCTTGGAACACGGTGGGAGAAAGCCCCTGGTGCTCCCTAGGGATACTCCCCCCCCCAATTTCCTCAGTATGGACAGGGGGCTGGGCTCAGAGGGGACACCAGTGGGGACAAAGCCATGGCATCCATCCCCAGGGACCAGCGTGCTCAGTCCCTGGATGAGGGGGGACTCTGCCCCCAGCACTGTTGGCCCCCACCCCAGTTCCTTCCTGCAGTGCTGGGAACTGGGGCTGGGTCAATATCCAGTGCCAGGAAAGGGCTGAGGCCAGAACTCCTGGGCTGACAAAAAGGGAGGCTGAATGAGATGGGAGCAGGCAGGGATCAGGCAAGAACCAGGAAAAATCCCAGTGGAAGCAAGGAAGGGACAAAGTTTTGCTTCTATTCTATTCTATTCTATTCTATTCTATTCTATTCTATTCTATTCTATTCTATTCTATTCTATTCTATTCTATTCTATTCTATTCTATTCCATTCCATTCCATTCCATTCCATTCCATTCCATCTGGAGAGAAGCAATGTGGGACCTGCCAGCAGTGCTTGGGCTCTGTGTGCAGGATGCAAATCCCTCTGTTTCCAGAGGAAGATGGGGAAAGGGATGGAGAAACCCGTGGCAGCCCTGGGAATCTTACCCTGGGAAGAAAGGACCTGGGTTCCCATGAGGGAGAGGAACAGCTGATGGGACCTTATTTGTAACTCCAGGCACTGTGACTCACTGTTTATTAGGAAAGGTTTTATTTTCCAAGCTGGAATCCCAGAGGCCATTCCAGTAAAGCCACAAATGAGTAAGAACAGCCTTGGATCCACCTTTGGCTGGTGGATGTAGGTTTTTCCCATGGGATGCTTCCCAAACACCTGCCCCTGCCCTCCAGCTCCTCCTCAGAACCAGACACTGCTGAATTGTTGTTTGGACAGGGCAGATTCCCTTTGGGATAGGGGTAGGAATGGTTTGAGGGAATCTTCCTGGCATCAGAATTCCAGGCAGCTCCCACTTCTTCTGGAAAGGTGATGAGGGTTTTGTCCCTTCAACTTCCAGGATTTACCCCTTTAACGAGCCCCTCGGGAATGCTCTGCTCAAGTCCCATGGCTGCTCAAAGTCCCCTGGTTTTATTTAAGGTCACTCAGAGCTCTCACAAGATGCTCTCTGCTCTTCCATGGAGCTCTGCTGCCCTTCCCTTCCCTCCTGGCTCAAGTGAGCACGGTGCCAGGTAAGGAAAGCAATCCCAGAGAAAACCCAGCCAGAGCTGGGGGGTAGGGATGGAAATTTCCAACCCTTGGGCTGGGAGAGAAAGTTTGAGAAAGCCCTCAGAGGTCCCAGGTGCCAGAGCACAGCCCCTCTCTTTGCCATTTTCAGCCCATGTCGAGCTGATGGAGCTGCCCAGCTCCTCGGGAGCCCTTTTCCCTCCTGGCTGGTGACAAAGGGGACATTAACCCTGCTAATTACACCCCACCTCAGGCTGGAGCAGCAGCTCCCAGCACCTCTCTGGTGGGTTCAGGAGAAGCCCAAGGCTGCCGTGTCCCATCGAGTCCTTTCCAGATGCATTCCTCCTATAAAAAGAAAATTAAAAAAAAAAAAAAAAAAAAAAAAAAAAAAGTCCCTTTAACTCCCCCCACGACAGCACCTGATCACCCAGACATCTGTTTCTACTTGTTGGTTTTCTTTCCCAAGCCACAAAAGCTGTTTGTGGTCTGAGGTCCATGCAAATGTCACTGCCTGGAGAGCAGCCCCTGGGAGCTGGGTGGCTCCAGGCCAGAGAGGGCTCAGGGCAGGAGGTGAAGCCTTGCTCCACAAGTTTAAAAATACCAAGGGCTCAAATGGGCGTGAATAAATCTGAAATTACCACCTCATCTGTGGCAGCCACCCACAAGCTGGGGCAAGTTGGAACCAGACAGCAGCTGGGCCCAGGAGAAGAGGTGAAGGCTCCATGGATGTTCAGCCCCTCAGGCAATGGGTGGCCTGGCTGATTCCTGCTGGCAATCCCGAAATAAACAGCTTATTTCTGGGACCACAGGGACAGGCAGGGAAGGCAGAGAGATGGAAGGAGCTGCTGAGGCTGAGAGAAACCTCCCCTGGGTCAGAGAGGAGCATCTGGGCTGGACCCACCACCTGCTGCAAGGGACCTGCAAAGCATTTTAGGTTTCAGCTGTTGTTGTCCCAAATCCCAGAAGTTTGAAGAGACCTTCGAGCAGTTTCCTGTTTTTTTTTTTTTTTTTCTCCCTTTGTCCTCTTCAGGAGGAAGCAAAGCAAGGCACCTGTGTCCTTCAGGATGCTTCACCTGGTGGAGTGTGGGATGAGAGTTCCAACCACCACCCACCAGCTCAGCCTGGGCCCCTGCCCTGGCTCCAGCTGCTCCTCACCAACTGCTGTCCAGTTGTACCCAAATTATCTGGAGGCTCATCTGGGATTTAGGAAGAAGGTGGCCTGGGCCACAGCTCCTCTGGCAGGAACACAGTGGTGGTGCTGGCTCAGCCTTCACTTTGTGTGCTCTGCTTGGAGGAGTGTGTGGTCTCCAAACTCCCCCCAAAGTACTCTCAGGGTTGCTGAACAGATTTCATAGAATCATAGAATTAGCTGGGTTGGAAGGGACCTCAGAGCTCATCAAGTCCAACCCTTGATCCACCGGTGCAGTTGCTAGACCATGGCACTGAGTGCCACATCCAGGCTCTTTTTAAATGTCTCTAGGGATGGAGAATCCACCACCTCACCGGGCAGTCCATTCCATTGCCTGATCACCCTCTCCGTAAAAAAATTCTTTCTGATATCCAGCCTAAATCTCCCCTGGCACAACTTAAGACTGTGTCCTCTTGTCTTGTTCAAAGTCATCTGGGAAAAGAGACCAACTCCCACCTGGCTCCAACCTCCTTTCAGGGAGTTGTAGAGAGTGATGAGGTCTCCCCTGAGCCTCCTCTTCTCCAGCCTCAACACCCCCAGCTCCCTCAGCCCTTCCTCACAGGACTTGTGCTGGATCCCTTCCCAGCCTCCTTGCTCTTCTCTGGACCTGCTCCAGCACCTCAATCTCCTTCCTGAGCTGAGGGGCCCAGAACTGGACACAGGACTCAAGCTCTGGCCTCCCCAGGGCTGAGCACAGGGGCAGAATCCCTTCCCTGGACCTGCTGGCCACGCTGTTCCTGAGCCAGCCCAGGATGCCATTGGCCTTCTTGGCCACCTGGGCACACTGCTGGCTCCTCTTCAGCTTCCTGGCAATCCAGACTCCCAGCTCCCTCTCTGTCTGGCTGCTCTCAGCCACTCTGTGCCCAGCCTGGAGCTCCCCATGGGGTTCTTGTGGCCAAAGTGCAGGACCCGGCACTTGGTCACCTATTTCCACCTCCCTCCCAGCCCTCCCCAAACAGTGCAGGCACCCGGGGTGGTTTGGGGCTTTCCAGCTGCTCCTCACGACAGAAATTGCTTCCCAGACCAAAAAGGAAAGGAAATCATCGAGGCTCAGCACAACCCCCCCTCACCCTACAGCACAGCTCTGCCTGCTCCGGGCCGAAGGTGACAAACACTCCAAACACCCCGCAGGAGGATGGGAGGGGCTGGGGAGCAAAGGGAAAAAAAAAAAAAAGCAAAGCCCCGAAGTCCTTTGTTTGCGCTGCCCGCAGTCCAAAGGCCACCTGGGCACGCCGGAAAAACTCATTTTTCCGAAGCCAGGGCCCCCTTCCAAGAGGTGGTGGGGACTCCATCTCCCCCCTGCAGCCAGCCCCGTGCCTGCCCTCACCCTGGCACCGAGTTTAAATCAACACGGAGTGAAAACAAACACCAAACTCCCTCCTGCAGAGCTGGGATGGCCTGGCCAAGGCTTGCCCGGGGACATGGGATCCACAACTTGGAGCCTGAGGCCTCGGTGTTGTGCAGAACACGGAGAAAGGGGAGGTTGGGTTGTGGGAGCTGAGCTGCAGCCTTTGGCACAGCCAATTCTGCACCAGGAAAGCTCCTGAAGGACTTTTTTCCCCCTCCCTCTGTGGACTCGATGGATTTCAAGCATGGTTTCTTCAGTCTGCAAGGGAGGAATTCAGTTTGTACTTAACACCACCACTCTTCCAGTTCACCACAGGTGTGATTTTTCTACCCTAATTAAGGTGCTTTTCCTATAATAAAAAAAAATCATCTAAATTTAGGTCCCTTTTGCATTGACTGACAGACCTAAGCACACAGGTCCTGCCAGGCTGGGGGGGAATCTGCCTGTTCCTGGCACCAGGAATCCAGAGGCACCAATGCCAGGAGGAGATTCCTGAGCTTGGGCTCCTTGTGGGGGTAAAAAATGGGAAGACAAAAGGATTGACAGCATTTCCAGTCTGTACTATTCCCACTCCCAGGCTGCACAACCCTTTGTTCTAGAGCACTGTTAATTAAAACATGCAAATGACCCCTGGACTCTTGGATTAGGTACAAGACAAGGTGCTTCCTCACCTTTATTTCTCATGTTTCCAGCACTTAACAGCCTCCTGCACAGGGGGGGCAACACATTTCACCCCCAGCACAAAGGCTGGAAGCTTTCTGGGTGAAATCTTGATCACTTCCAGAATGATCACACCTCACTTCTGTCCTGGCACAGCAAAAAAACCCTTGGGTAGCTCTGCTGGCAGCTACAAGAAAGCACCTCTCCACAGAAAGTTCAGAAACATCATTGAAATTCAGATTTTATTTCAAAAACAGTCATGAACTTAATAAATTACACAATAATTTTCCTCATTATAAATTCTCCATAAAATATCTTTTACAGTTTGTTGGTTTTTTTGTTTTTTTTTTTTAAAAAGAAAGATTTGGAAAACCAAAACCAAAATCTTTTCTGAGTGCTGAAAATTATCTTGACTTTGTGTCACGCTGGTGAAGAACTCTGTAGCTGCTACAACAATTTCATTTATCAAAGGTTTTAAGACAAAGACCTCAGATAACAACAACAAAAAAATAAAATGGAAGAGAACACAGCCCTGAAGGCCTAACCAAGGAAACAGTGTCACCCAGCTGCAAGGCTAAGCACCATGAGAGGGATTTTGGGTACCCCCACCCTTTAAAGTGGCAATCAGTGCAAAGAAACACTTTGGGAGTCAAAAAAACCCAACAATAAAGCAACAAACTTTCAGTGTTCATACTGTGAAATGCTTCAGAGAAGCAGCAGGTGAGTTGCAAAGCACCTTAAAAGTAAAGATTTGTGTTTTAAGGTCAGTTTGTTAGTTCTGAGTTGTGGGTGGGTAAGAGAGGAGGAGGTTAGCAAGGTGTTTTTAAACAGCTCTCAAGTTAAACATGGAAAAATTATAAACTGCCTTGAAACTTCAGTAGTCCAACAACCATGCTGAAATGTAAATACCTTGAAACAGTGCAGGCACAGAGAGAAAGAGGTTTGTTTTCTTCCTTTCAGTAACAAGCTGAGGCTTCAATTGTACTGAACGGGGTTAAAAGATGAGAAGAAACAGTTTCCACTTTCAGAACATCAGAACAAACAGCTCTCTGCTCCTGGCTACTCACAGGCAGGCTCCAAATCTTTGAGAGACTGAGCTCCCTGCAGGGGAGGAGCAACACTGGGACACCTGCACAGGTAGGACACAGTCACCTCTGTCCCTGCCACCTGCACTGAAGTCAGGAGCTCTGCTCTCCTCCTGCTGGCTCCCCAAAGTCTCCACTACAGCACCAGGTTCAGAGACAAAGTCTGACTGAGAACCCCTGCTCAGACAACTTGCCTTCAACAATAAAGTGAAGCAAATTAAAAAGAATTAAAGGCTAAGGCTCCCCTGGGTAATTGCTACCAGCTCTACACAGCACCAGGTGAGGAGAGCTGCAGTCTGGAAAGCTTCAGAAGTTGGGTAAAATCAGAATCCTTTGCTTTTGGAAGAAAAAAAAAAAAAGTGCTGTTTAGTCACAGACAGAACAAGCACTGACTGAGCAGAACTGATCCCACAGCACCGAGAGGCAGTAGAGTCTGAGAAGCAAGTCACACAGCAGCTTCAGGTCAGGGGAAAAAAAAAAAAAAAAATTAAATTACTTCATTAAGAAACCCAGCCTTTGTTGCAGCTTTCAAAGGCAATGTCTTAAGACTCTACTTCTTCTAAAAGGTCAGAGTGCTGAGAAAGGTCACAGTGCTGCACCCAAAAGAACAAAGTGGTCCTGTTACAGAGCAGCCTCTGTCTGCTGAGCCGCCTCAGGTGGCCTCAGCAAAACCTCTCCTGGTGAATCCATCTGCTGTGGAATGAGAGCTGGGGATAAGCAGCCTTTCAGCCACTGCAAAGCTTTCCATCTTGCCACCTGTGCTTTAAAAGAAGTATTATTTCTTTAAAAGGAGAAAAAAAAAATATATATATATATATAATATCAGCCTAGCCTTCCAGGTTTTCTCTCCTGTTTGTGAAGAGGTTTTTTTCCTACCAGTCACCCTGTCATCTCCTCATCATTACCAGGGCAGAAGTGGTGCCAGAAAGGAAGAGGCCATGACCAGTATTACCAGTTAGATTCAGTTAACAGGAAAGCTGTGCTGCTCACCATGCTTTGCAGGATCTTCAAAATAACTCCCTGCTCTTCCTCATTGCTATGAACTAAGCCCTCAGCACTCTGCTGTCACCCATCCTCAAGGTGTTACTGAACTACAGATACAAGAGTAGAGTGTTGTGAAACTGCAGGTTAACTGATTAAGAAAGAATTTGATTACTAGAAGAAAGCAAAATTGAATGATTAATGAACCAGCCAACATGCTAGCACCCAACTGCATACATTTGTAATCTGACTCCCTTGGTGATGAGCTCATTAAGCTGTAAGTGCTAAACTTGGCCATGTCAGCATGTTTAAAAACTGCTGATCGCCTTGCATTGTTTTTTTTTTTTGTCTACAAAGTCAAGTCTCAGACCCTATCTTTGACATTCAATAACAAAAATAAATAATAAAGTTATTCAGGCCTGTAGAAGAAGGAATGTATCTCATCTACCTCCTTCACCTCGTTTTCTAGCAGACCCCAATCACTCAGATCCATAGGAAATAATTTAAGAAAAGTGGCATTCACTCCCAGTCACTCACCTACATAAATATATACACAGAATTACTTTACAAAGCCTGAAGATCTGCACTACCAGCATGCAAATCTTGTTGGTTTTGTGTTTGGTTGTTTGTTGGTTTTTTTCCCTCCATGAGATTTCCTAATACTGACATAGGAAACTGGAATGTATGAAATACTCCACGACATTAGTGTTGGGAATCAAGTCTCAGCTCTGACATCCCACTGCCAGGAACACCAACCAACACCAGCACATCTTAATGGGACACCCCAGGAATTATACACACCAACTCATCCTTCTGAAACTCAAACAAACAAACAAAAGTTTTGTTTGGTAGAAACCACACCCTGCAGGTCAGAGTTCTGGCTCTTTTCTTTTACTGCCACTAAAGTTGCACCATAATTTGGGCCAGAAGCAGCTCTGACCCAGTCACGTCTCCCAGCTGCTGTCTTTAAAAGCAATGTTGACCAAGCGTAGTTCCAGCTCAAAGGCATCAGGTCTGTCCTGGGGGTTGGCTGCCAGCATTTCCTTGATCAGCTGCTTCATCCGAGCATTCATGGATTTTTTTTTGACAGGGATGAGCAGTTCCATTTTAGGGTTTTCCAGAAGTGCCTCTCCCACCGGCACGATGCTTGTCCCCTGCTTGACGTAGCTCCCCAGAAGTTCTTTCTTTGTTTCTGTATCTATGAAGGTGATCCTTTCCAGCATGGCCCAGATGATAATTCCCAAGGCAAAAATGTCTGCTTTGGCAGTGTAGTGTCCTTCCCAGACTTCAGGGGCCATATAGAAATCAGTCCCACAAGCAGTTGACAAAAAACACTTATTTACATTGACCGGTTCCTCGGGGTTCTGTCCTGAGGCTGAACACACCTTGCTCAGCCCAAAATCAGCCACTTTCAGGGTAGGTTCTGAGTCACTTGCATCCACCCTGCTCTGAGAGATCAGGATATTGTCAGGTTTGAGATCACGATGGATGATTTGGTTTTTGTGGAGGAATGCCAGAGCACTGCTGAGCTGGAGCATGAAGCTGGTGTTGGTTTTGCGGTTGGGCTTTCGGGACAAGAGGTACTGGTTCATGTCTCCTCCATCACAGAAATCCATCACAAACCAGAGGTAATAAGCACTTCTGGGATCAAAGACTATTTCTCCTTTTAGGGAGGTCTCTACAAGCTGCAAGGAGGAAAAGAAATGTCGTAACTCCCTGTGACAAGAATGTAAAGACAGGATGGATCTTCCAGAGCGAGAGATGGGCAACCGGTACAAATAAAACCAAGGGCAATTTATGATGTGAAAAATAAAAAAACACATCACAAAACCAAACCAACAAAACCACAACAAAACCAAAAATCACAATGTCTTTGACAGCCTCCTTATTTTTGTCCCTGCAAAGCCTATCACATCCATGTGCCTGCCCAGAAGCTGGACCCAGATAACAGAATTTTGAAAGATAGGAAGGGGCCACTGCACTCCCAGCTGTTTCAGCTGGACACTGCCCCACCCCCACACGTCCCACCCACTTGGCTCACAACTTTTATCTACAAACAAAGCCTCACCAAGGAGCTCCCCACAGTGCCAGGGAGCTGTATTTATCCTCCACTGGGAAAACTAAAGATTTTTAAAGCCTATTCCCAGTTCTTCCCGCATGAACGTGTTCCAGGGGATCCCTTAACTCAGGAGAACACAGCTCCTGCACCTCACACCTTCCCCACCAGCATCATCCAATGTTTTCCAGAATATAAGCAGTGAGGAGCTCGAAAAGCTGCTTCACCTGCAAAAAACCAGGGGAAAACCAGCACTGGGATTTACTAATCCTGTTTACACAGCTACACCTTTGCCTCTCCAGCTCCTCTGAGGTGGTTCTTAGCATGCCCTGGAAGGCAAGGCTGGCAATTATTTCTGTTAGTAGTAAACCACTGTATAATAAAGCAATCATGCAGGATTCCAAAAATTATGGTAGCTACTAATATTAAATATTTGAAAATTCTTCTAAAAAGCAACGTTTTCCATCCAAAACCAAAATTCCTAGGTTACAGCAAACTGGGAGCACAACCAGTACTCAAACCAGACCAACTTCCAACAGCAAATCCATGTCAGAACCAGCAAACTACGTAGGTTGGGTTTACACTCAGCAGCGGGGAGATTAAGGTATCAGAGGGCAGCAGGGAGGCTCCTGTGCCAAACCAGCACCAACACACAGCTCTCCCCTCCCCACAGCCCTCCAGAAGCTGGCCCTGCATCTCAGTTCAGACCCCAAAACCCACCCAGCACCACCAGGAGGGTGGCAAAGCCCCACCAGAGCAGGCCAGTTTGGGACTTTCAGGTTGAGTGCCTCAGTTCAGCTGACAGGAGTTCATCACTGAGCCCAAAAATCCTTCAGGAGACACAAACACCCCTTCACCCCCCATCCCCAGGGTGGTCCTCACACACTGCACCCCATTTATCCCCCCGGGGTGGGGAGAGGAGAGGAGAAGGGAGAGCTGTGTGTCTCTAGTTTGAGCACAGGTTATCTATCACCAAGTGATCCCAGGCTCTTCTGAGTCAACTCAGCTCTGCCCTTTGCTCTCTGGAGCAGGAAAACAATTTGTAGTGCTTGACACAGAGGGGTTCTACAGGTTAACAGGCACTGCCACCAAAACCCAGCACTGCAGCTGATCTGGAAGCTCCCCCCTGTTAAATAAAATATAAAAAATAAAAAATAAAAATTTAAAAAAGCAGTTTCACTCTACTTTTTTTTTTTTTTTTTTTTTTTTTTCCCAAAGCTCCTTCCTGTACAGCTGTTTGATGCATTCTCTCCCAGGCCTGAGGACTAGGAAGGTAAAGCACTAATTTCCCCCAGTATTGTTTCCCCCCAACCCCTGAAAGCAGCTCAGCAACAACTACCAAGCTACAACGAGTTTACAAAGGAGAGAATCCCCTTGCTCCACGGGGTCAGGAGAGCCCTGAAGGGCTGTCAGAGGCTGTTCAGTAACAAAAGGTCCCACGTTAGACATGCAAGAGTGACAACAATAAAACCCCCGATGAGAAAAGCTGACTTGGGGGAAACACAGCAAGCACTGAGCAGTTTGAAACACCAGTTTTCAAACCAAATTTCTGCCAGGGGATGATTTCTAGCTGGGGCAGCTTCTTTGCAAGGCAATGAACCCAATTAACTTTCAAAGTCTTTCCAGTGTTACTTATTCTTCAAAAAAATATGCACCTGCCAGCTTAAAGGCTTTAATTAAAGGGCACTTTCAGTAAACATGTAGGGGCAGCAATATTTATTCTTTTATTTATCATGCCTTTACCTCTCTTTTAGAAGATTAATGGTTATTTAATTAAAAAAAAAACACAAACCTGCTCACTGCATGCTAGCAACTGTATTATTTCTGAAAGAATTTTAAGTGGTGGCTTCCTAAATCAAGATGGGTACTTCCAAGGGCATCAGAGATTAAATTCTTCAGAGCTCTGTCCCAAGACATCAGGACCCAAGTGCTCCTTCACCCTGCAGCAGAACTTCCACCAAACAGCACAGCAGCCTGCACCTCCCTTCTGCTTTACCTGTGGCATTTCTTCAAATTACTAGAGCAGATTTGCAATTAAAAAAAAAACCTGGAGTTTTTTGGAGTGGGATGGCTTCAAATTACAAGATGCAAGGGATTGTTCAACAGACAGGCTCTTGTAAAGAGAGGAAATCATTTTTGGGTGTGAACAAGGCAAACAATACCTTCTCCTAACTAAGCATCCCTCAAAAAAAAAAAAAAAAAAAATTAAAATAGGTAGCTCTTTGCTACCCATCTCCTCAAAAAAAAAAAAAAAACAAAACCTGAAAACCTGTTTACTACCCACCTCCTCAAAAAAGAAAATCAAACCTGCTGTTTACTACCCACCACCTCAAGAAAAAAAAATGCTCTTCACTACCCACCTCCTCAAAAAAGAAAAAAGCTGTTTACTACCCACCTCCTCAAAAAAGAAAATCAAACCTACTGTTTACTACCCACCACCTCAAGAAAAAAAATGCTCTTCACTACCCACCTCCTCAAAATAAAAAAAATAATGCTCTTCAGTACTCACCTCCTAAAAAATAAATGCTCTTCACTACCCACCTACTCAAAAAAAAAATGCTCTTCACTGCCCATCTCCTAAAAAAAATTAAATAATGCTCTTCACTGCCCATCTCCTAAAAAAATGCTCTTCACTGCCCACCTCCTCAAAATAAAAATGCTCTTCAGTACTCACCTCCTAAAAAATAAATGCTCTTTACTACCCACCTACTCAAAAAAAAAAAATGCTCTTCACTGCCCATCTCCTAAAAAAATGCTCTTCACTGCCCACCTCCTCAAAATAAAAAAGTGCTCTTCACTGCCCATCTCCTCAAAAAAATTAAATAACGCTCCTCACTGCCCATCTCCTCAAAAAAATTAAATAATGCTCTTCACTGCCCACCTCCTCAAAATAAAAAAAAAATGCTCTTCGCTGCCCATCTCCTCAAAAAAATTAAATAATGCTCTTCACTGCCCACCTCCTAAAAAAATGCTCTTCACTACCCACCTACTGAAAAAAAAAAATAAAAAAAATGCTCTTTACTGCCCATCTCCTCAAAAAAAAAAAAAAAAAATGCTCTTCACTGCCCATCTCCTCAAAAAAAAAAAAAAAAAAAATGCTCTTCACTGCCCATCTCCTCAAAAAAAAAAAAAAAAAAAAATGCTCTTCACTACCCACCTACTGAAAAAGATAATAAAAAAAAAAGCTTTTCACTACCCACCTCCTTCCCTCCCAGCTGCACATCCATATTCATTACTTCCACCCCATTCCCTCAGCTTCATGTACCTGTAAATAAAGGGAGGAACTGGAGCCATGGGCCATCTTCTGCACCATTCCATCTTTCTGCAAGATGCACTCCTCCAGGTGAATGACGTTGGGGTGCTGGCTCTTGATACTGCTCAGTGCCCAGAACTCCCGCAGAGCCAGCTCCACGTTCTCCGGCGCCTGGCACCGAATCTTTTTCACGGCCACCCGGGCAGAGGTCTTCCTGACGACTGCTTCGTACACCACACCATAACTCCCACGGCCAACCTCTCGTATTAGCTCGTACTTAGGCTGGCTACTCACCATCTTCAAGTTCAAGGGTTCTGGGGAAGGGGGGAAAAACCCACAGAGCTAAAGCTTCGGAAGAAGAACCGGGCGGTGTTTTCCATCCCCCTCCCGTGGGGCCGTAGCAGGGCTACCAAAGCCCTGTAATTAACGGGGGGTTAATTGCTGCCCAGCCTTCCTCCCAAGGCAAAGGTGCACTTGAGGGCAAGGACATCGCAGCTGCTGCTCTGCAAAGTGTTGCCACGGAGAGGGTTAAAAGGGAAACGAAGAGCGTTTAGGTGGGAATGTCAGGATTTCCAACACAGCCCAGTTTGGGAAATGGCAACAACTCAACCCCAGGCTTGCAGCCTGCCCTGGCAGCACTAGGATGCTCCTCTCCTTCCTCTCAGGCTCTTCTGGGAAGATCTGCAGGGATAACAGAGTGGGGCCATGCTCTCCATCCACACCTGGGAGAGCAGGGAATTGGTTCCAGTTGGAGCCTGGGGTCAGGCAGTAACAGCTTTAATTAACACTGCCTTTTATGAAGGTGGCTGTGTAAGCAAATGCTTGTTCTAATTTAATCATTCAGTCGTTCTACTGACAATTAAGACAAGAGGATGCTACAGATAGCACACCCCCCCCTTTTTTTTTTCTTTTCTTTTTTTTTTTTTTTCTTTTTAAGGTCACTGTGGGTCTTCTCCCACCCTCCTCTGAATGAAAAGTCTATGGTTACAAGAAGTTAAATCAGAGTAACCAACTGCAGAAGCTTGTACCCAGCATCTGACTTTCATTTTTGCTCAAGAGGACAAAGATTAAGATATTGCTCTATGTGTAAAACAAGACACACGAACACACACAAAAACCAAACCACCAAACACTGCTCCAGATTCATGACCCTCCCTGCAAGCTTCCCTGCAAGATTACACAGCAGAACAGACCAGCACCACCTTCACACAACCAACCAAAATGGGACACTGACTACTGACAAGAAAAAAAAAAAAAAAAGCTTGACTAGCCAATGATCACTGGTTAAACAGAATGAAACACAAAACCCAATAAATAAATAAAAATTGCAGCTAGTGTATCAGAACTGAAACAGTCTGTAATATTGCCCGTGATAAATTTAATGCTCTTTATGGAGTAAACCAGGCAATAAGGACCACATCAAAACAGCCTGTTATTACTAGGAAGCTTTCAAGTATTTCCACTGTTTTAGGTGCTTTTTTTTTTTTAAGGAAACAGGGGGGGGAAGAAACCAAAAACAAAAGAAAGAGAGAGAGAAAAAGGTACCATCAGTCTCATGGCAATACTACACAGACATCTTAACCTTTCAAAGTTCCGTGCTGCACGTTTAAAGATTATTTTGAACCAAAAACGCACCCAAGGAACAACACGACCACCAAATCCTGCTCACAGGAGGCACTGAGCCTGCGCCTGAAGCAGAACTATGAGGAACAGATGAAGATTACAGCCTGTGCCTTAAGAACTGCCCCTTCCCGTGCAGGGGAGAAGAGCAGGATCTGTAACCTCACCAAGCAGTCACCCAACTCCTGAGGAGAGGATTTCGTTACTCAAACACAGCAAGACGAGCAGAAAACATCCCCCATCCCCCTTACCCCCCACCCCGTGCTGGCAGGCGGGTGCTGTGCCCTTCCCAGAGAGGAGCTGTCATTCTGCCCAGGCTGCTCTGCTTGCTACCTGCCCGCCTTTACCCCCACAAAGGGCTTAAAAACCGCTCTCTGGAAATGCCACCGCGGTTTCACGTCCCCGTCACCCCTTGGGAAGCTGCCGCCGACTCCCAGGGCAGCGACCGGGCCCGAGCTGCAGGGCCCCGGGGCGGGCACCGGAGCAGGCCCAGGCTCGGGAACCGCCAGCTGCTTCCCCTCCCTGTTCGCCTCGTTAGCAGCCGTAATTACGGAGTAAAATAAATTAAACATCACCCCCCTCACAAGCCGCCCCCCCCCCCCCCTTCTCTTCGCCCTGCACCCCCAGGGAGGCCCCACAAAGCGGCTGTCACACCGGCACCCCCCCTGCACCCTTGGGCTCCGGAGGGAAACTACCGAGGCACCGCAGCGGGGTCTGACCCCGTCAGATGCGGCCTGAGGGGGATGTGGCCCCGCCGGGCCCTGCCGCCGCCTCAGCCGCTACCGGGCCCCCTCACAACCCCTCAGGGCCGAGGTTCACACCCCGAAGTCCCCCCCCCTCCCTCCCACTGTGACGCGGGGGCGACAGCAAGGAGGAGGGGTGACCGCCCGGACCCGCTCCCCACCACCGGACCGAACCGGACCGAGCAGAGCCCGGGAGGTGACCGCGTTACCTCAGGGCCGCCGCCACCACCGCGCTGCCGCCTCCCGACCGCCATTATCGGGCTCCCTCCCCAGGCCTGCGCCGCCGAGGCCACGCCCCCTCTACAGACCCCACCCCCTCTCCCCCATTCTCGCCCTCTGATTGGTCGAGTCCAGTTGGGGCGGGGGGGCGGGCGCGTGCCGTTCCCGCGCTTCCTCCCCCGCCTCCTCCCCCCCCCGCAGCTCCGGCGGTTCCTGAGCATCCCCGAACATCCCTGTGAATCCCTGTGAATCCCTGAGCATCCCTGAGCATCCCTGAGCATCCCTGTGAATCCCTGAACATCCCTGTGAATCCCTGAGCATCCCCGAACATCCCTGTGAATCCCTGAACATCCCTGAGCATCCCTGTGAATCCCTGAGCATCCCTGAGCATCCCTGAACATCCCTGTGAATCCCTGAGCATCCCTGAGCATCCCTGTGAATCCCTGAGCATCCCTGTGAATCCCTGTGAATCCCCGAACATCCCTGTGAATCCCTGAGCATCCCTGAACATCCCTGAGCATCCCTGTGAATCCCTGAGCATCCCCGAACATCCCTGTGAATCCCTGAGCATCCCTGTGAATCACTGAGCATCCCCGAATATCCCTGTGAATCCCTGTGAATCCCTGAACATCCCTGTGAATCCCTGAGCATCCCTGAGCATCCCTGTGAATCCCCGAGCATCCCTGTGAATCCCTGTGAATCCCCGAACATCCCTGTGAATCCCTGAGCATCCCTGAGCATCCCTGTGAATCCCCGAACATCCCTGTGAATCCCTGAGCATCCCCGAACATCCCTGTGAATCCCTGAGAATCCCTGTGAATCCCTGAGCATCCCTGTGAATCCCTGAGCATCCCTGAGCATCCCCGAGCACCCCTGAGCGTCCCTGCATATCCCTGAGCACCTCTGAGCACCCCTGTGCACCCCCCAGGTTGCTCTCTGCCTGCACCCCCCCACACACAGCTGTGCTCCTGATTTTTTTTTTTTTTTTTTTTTTTTTTGGCGGGTGTTCTTTTTAAAATGTATTTATTTATTCATCCATTCGTTTCTTGCTTGGCATTTAGAACAAAATCAAGAGTCCCTCTGGCTTTGTTCAGCGGCAAAACAGCTCCTGGCAATGAGCTGCCCACCTCCCCTGTGCCCCGCTCTCTGCACACACATGTGCACAAGATTTGGGGGTGCACGGGGCTTCTGTCATGGCCCCCTCAACCCGTTGCACAGCCACCACAGGGCAACCCGGGGAGAAAACGGGGCCACTGGCTGCTCAGAGCCCAAGTAGCCACCGTACCGATGCGTTCCTGCCAGAGCAATGTGGTCTCCAGGGTTAACTGGGAAAGAGCCCGGTGGGGATCAGTGCCCTGGGCCCTGCCTAAGCTGCCCCAAGCCAATTAGGGACCCGAGAGCCCCTTGTGGGTTTTGCAAGCTGATTAGGGCATTACAACCCCTTCCTTCCCACCAATCCCCTTAATCGAGTCCAGAGGCAATTAGTTAATCAATAGCACCCCAGCTGGTGGGTGTGGGGATGGGTGCACACCTGGGTGCCCCTCTCCTGGCTCCAGCTGGTGGCCCACCCAGCCCTGCACCCATCCAGCCCTGCACCCACCCAGCTCTGCACCCACCCAGCCCTGCACCCATCCAGCCCTGCACCCACCCAGCCCTGCACCCACCCAGCCCTGCACCCATCCAGCCCTGCACCCACCCAGCCCTGCACCCATCCAGCCCTGCACCCACCCAGCTCTGCACCCACCCAGCCCTGCACCCATCCAGCCCTGCACCCACCCAGCTCTGCACCCACCCAGCCCTGCACCCATCCAGCCCTGCACCCATCCAGCCCTGCACCCACCCAGCCTTGCACCCACCCAGCCCTGCACCCATCCAGCCTTGCACCCACCCAGCCTTGCACCCATCCAGCCCTGCACCCACCCAGCTCTGCACCCACCCAGCCCTGCACCCATCCAGCCCTGCACCCACCCAGCCCTGCACCCATCCAGCCCTGCACCCACCCAGCTCTGCACCCACCCAGCCCTGCACCCATCCAGCCCTGCACCCACCCAGCTCTGCACCCATCCAGCCCTGCACCCACCCAGCCCTGCACCCACCCCAGCCTTGCACCCACCCAGCTCTGCACCCATCCAGCCCTGCACCCATCCAGCCCTGCACCCACCCCAGCCTTGCACCCATCCAGCTCTGCACCCATCCAGCCCTGCACCCACCCAGCCCTGCACCCATCCAGCTCTGCACCCATCCATCCCTGCACCCATCCAACCCTGCACCATCCAGCCCTGCACCCACCCAGCTCTGCACCCACCCAGCCCTGCACCCATCCAGCCCTGCACCCATCCAGCTCTGCACCCATCCATCCCTGCACCCATCCAACCCTGCACCATCCAGCCCTGCACCCATCCAGCTCTGCACCCACCCAGCCCTGCACCCACCCAGCCCTGCACCCATCCAGCCCTGCACCCATCCAGCCCTGCACCCACCCAGCCCTGCACCCATCCAGCCCTGCACCCACCCAGCCCTGCACCCATGCCAGCTGCTGCTGCCTGGAAGAGCCCCAAGTGCCAGAACAGGGACAGTTTTGCAAGATGTGCCTGGCCAGTCCCAGCACAGTCACTTGGTTGACACGTGAGCCTGCCCGGAAGGAGCACCCAAAACAGCTGTGGGGCTGCCCTGCCCTGCCCTGGGAGGGGGGGGGGGATGGGGAAACTGCAGCAAAAAATGGGAATTGTGCACCCATGTCCCCCTGTACCCCTGCACCCACGTCCCAATGCACCCCTGTACTCGCAGCAAAAATGGGAATTGTGCACCCCTGCACCCCTGTACCCCTGCACCCACATACCCCTGGCTCTGTGCACCCCTAGACCCACGTGCCCGTGCAATTGTGCACCCATTTATCTCTGCACCCCTGCAACTGTTCACCTGTGCACCCACGCACCCTGGCTACCTGTGCACCCACAGCCCCCTGCACTCCTGCACCCCTCTACTCATTCACCCTGCACCCCAGCACCCATCCCCTCCTGCCCGCAGCACCCACCATCCCACCCCGTTCCCCCCCCACCCCACCCCAGCATGACCCATGGGCTATAATTAGCCCTCTCTCCTCCTGTGGTGGCCGATGTGGACAGGCAGTGTCACTTGACATGACACCCTGTTTATCACCCTGCCAGCTGGGCACCCTGTGCCAGGGCTGTGCCCACCCACTTCTCCCCCAACCCCACCCCCCGCCCCCCCGAAGAAGTTTCTGGGTCAGATTTTGCAACCAAGCAGAGGTTGTGTGTGGGTTGTGGCTCTGCAAGGGCAGCACAGGGAGCAGCCCCTGCACCTGGGGGTGCAGAGGAGCCCCCCCAAACCCTCCTTTTGGGTGGGTGCATGGGAGTCTGGATTGCCAGGAAGCTGAAGAGGAGCCAGCAGTGTGCCCAGGTGGCCAAGAAGGCCAATGGCATCCTGGGCTGGCTCAGGAACAGCGTGGCCAGCAGGTCCAGGGAAGGGATTCTGCCCCTGTGCTCAGCCCTGGGGAGGCCACAGCTTGAGTCCTGTGTCCAGTTCTGGGCCCCTCAGCTCAGGAAGGAGATTGAGGTGCTGGAGCAGGTCCAGAGAAGAGCAAGGAGGCTGGGAAGGGATCCAGCACAAGTCCTGTGAGGAAGGGCTGAGGGAGCTGGGGGTGTTGAGGCTGGAGAAGAGGAGGCTCAGGGGAGACCTCATCACTCTCTCCAACTCCCTGAAAGGAGGTTGGAGCCAGGGGGGGGTTGGGCTCTTTTCCCAGGCAACTCTCAGCAAGACAAGAGGGCACAAGAGGTCTCAGGTTGTGCCAGGGGAGGGTTAGGTTGGACATTAGAAAGAATTTCTTTCTGGAGAGGGTGCTCAGACACTGGAATGGGCTGCCCAGGGAAGGGGTGGATTCTCCATCCCTGGAGATATTTCCAAAGAGCCTGGATGTGGCACTCAGTGCCATGGGCTGGGAACCACGGGGGGAGTGGAGCAAGGGTTGGACTTGATGAGCTCTGAGGTCCCTTCCAACCCAGCCAGTTCTAGGATTCTATGATCCTATGAATCTATGTGATGGGGCAGGGGGGGCTGCATCTCCCCGGGGCTCCCTGTCCCCTCTAAGTGGACCCACAGCGTGAGGTGTGTGGTGGCACCCCAGCACTGCACCCACTGTGTGTGTGGGGGTGTAGCACCCACATTTTGGAGGTGCAAAGGCAGATGCTCCTTACCAACTCCCCCCCCTCCCCGGCCCCATTCCTGCCCCCACCCTGTCTCAGTGATGCTGGGGATGGTTTTTCCCCCCCTACCCTGTGCCACTGGGGGGGGAGGGGCGGCCCCAGGATGTGACCACTCCACCCTCCAGGGCCGGTGGCCACTTGTGTCGAGGGGTAAAGCCTGGCTCTGCTTTCCCCCCCCCCCCAGCTCCAGTTTCGGTGTGCCGGCCCCCGGCACGGGAGGGCAGGACCTCCCGGACAGCCTGTCCCTGTTCCCAGCTTGTTTACAGTGCCATCCTGATGGCTCAAACCCGAGTGACAGGTGCTGCTTCTGGGGACACTCGACCCTCTGGCAGGATTTGGCTCCTCGTGACCACGAAGTGACTTATAAATAGGGGGAGGAGAAGCCGCCGGCAGCCGAGAGGGAACCAGGGAAGTGCCGCGGTGCTGATGGATTTCCAAGCCGGAATCCTGCGGGATGGCAGCCCCATGGAGAGCCTGGAGAAGCAGCTGATCTGCCCCATCTGCCTGGAGATGTTCAGCAAGCCCGTGGTGATCCTGCCCTGCCAGCACAACCTCTGCCGCAAGTGTGCCAATGACATCTTCCAGGTGAGAAGGGGCCCCAGCACCCCGGAGGGCCCCGGGGATTGCTCACGGAGCTGCGGGGATGCTCAGGGATCTCCCCCACCCCCACGTTCGTCTCCTCCTTTCAGGCTTCCAACCCGTACTGGCAGAACCGGGGCAGTGTGGTTTCGGGGGGCCGGTTCCGCTGCCCCTCCTGCCGCCACGAGGTGCTGCTGGACCGCCACGGGGTCTACGGGCTGCAGAGGAACCTGCTGGTGGAGAACATCATCGACATCTACAAGCAGGAGTGCTCCAGGTGGGCACGGGGTGTGGGGGGCTGTGGCTCGTTGCTTGTCCCGCTGGGACCCTGGGGACCCGGGGACCTCCTGAGACCCAGCACCACCACGGAGACCCTGGGAGATGGCGGCTGGATGGGAAACTGGGGGACTTTCAGTGGTCCCAAATCTTCCTCCCTCAACCCAAATCCAAGCTCCCCTGCCATGCAGAGCAGTTTGGGTCTCTGGGTGGCTCAGGGGGACAGCAGGACCCCAGGGGGGTGGTGGCAGCAGAGTGGGTCCTGTTCCCTGCTGTGCTCTGCAGCTGGGGCGTTTGGTGGGAGATAAGAGGTGTGGGGGACAAATCCAGGCTCTGCTCATGACAGTGGCACTGCTGGCTGATAAGGGACAGAGGGACAGCTTGGGGGGCCCTCTCCGTAAGAGCATGTGGCTGAGGAGGGGGACGTGGAGGGCTCACAGGTTCTCAAAGCAGAGCAGTGGCCCCTGCCAAATTTCCTGAACTGCTGTAAATATTGTCTAAGAGCCATGGGGACGGGGACGATGGCACGTGGCAGGTGTCTGTGGCTGCAGGGGGGGGGATGGGACTTGGGGGGCCAGCCCTGTCTTTGTTTCAGTGGGCTGGCTTGTCCCCGTGTCCCCCTCCTTGCAGCAGAGGGGATGACTGAGCTGCAGCCCCTGGCTGGGACCCCCAGGGGGTATCTTGGCTGGTCACATGTTGGGTGACAACAATAAATTCCAGCAGCCCGAGGCTAAAATTAGGTGTTTGTGCAGTGTCCCTGGAGTGTCACCCCCCCTGCCACCAGGGCTGACTGCTGCCATGCCCAGTGCTACACTGGTTCAAACGGGGGTTTACTGGTTTTGGGGTTTACAGAGGAAAAGAAGACAGTGGGTCCTGTAGGAGTAGGCGTGGGGTGACACCAGGATCCTGACTCTTTCCTGGGGACTTGATTTTGGGGTGGCTCTGCAGCATCAGAGGGGATGTCACTGTGGTGGGGACAATGCTGCAAGGGGGGTGTCATCACTGTGGGGACAGTGCTGCAGCAGGGATGTCCCAGCAATGGGGACACCACCTCGATGGGGCTGTCACCTCGATGGGGCTGTCACCCTGATGGAGCTGTCACCCTGATGGAGCTGTCACCCTGATGGGGATGTCACCCTGATGGGGATGTCACCTCGATGGGGATGTCACCCTGATGGGGATGTCACCTCTCTCTCCAGCAGGCCACTGAAGAAGGGGGAGCACCCCATGTGCAAGGAGCACGAGGACGAGCGGATCAACATCTACTGTGTCACCTGTGAGGTCCCCACCTGCTCCATGTGCAAAGTCTTTGGTGCCCACAAGGACTGCGAGGTTGCCCCCCTGCAAAGTGTCTTCCAGGGCCAGAAGGTGCCACGGGGGAGGGGGACAGAGACACCAAAGGGGGAGGGCACGGGGTGCGGGGCTGGGAACCCTGGGGTGATGTGCTGAGCTGGGGCAGCCACAAATAGCACTGGGACTCACTCATGGGGTATTAATATCCCCCGGGTGACTTCGCCCAGGAGACAGCCTATATTTAGAGTGGCCGTGGCTGGAAGGGGACATGGGGGGAGCAGGGCTGGGGCTGAGCAATACCCAGCCTGTCCCCACGGGTGGGAGATGTCCCCATCCTTGTCCCAGCTGGGCTTCAAGTTGTTTCTGTCCATCCACCCCTGCCCAGAGCGAGCTGAACAACTGCATCTCCATGCTGGTGGCTGGGAACGACCGGATCCAAACCATCATCTCCCAGCTGGAGGACTCGTGCCGGAGCACTGAGGTGAGGAAAAGTGGGAAAGGAGCCCTGGGAAAGCTGGGGGACACTCGGGCCAGGAGGGAGCTGGAGAACGGAGTAGGGAAGCCCCTGGGCTGCTGCTGGTGCTGAGGGGGACACCCACGTGGCATCCCTTGTCCCCACAGGAGAACAGTGAGGCGGCCAAGAGGGAGCTGTGTGCTCGCTTCGATGCTTTGGCAGAGCTGCTGGAGGAGAAGAAGTCAGAGATGCTGCAGCGCATCACCCAGGAGCAGGGTGACAAAACCAGCTTCGTCCAGGGCCTTATCCACCAGTACAAGGAGCAGCTGGAGAAGTCGAGCCGACTGGTGGAAACAG